>NW_027185850.1:22894930-22896413 GCF_028583685.1 Petaurus breviceps papuanus | reverse complement strand
GGGGGAGGAAGGGAAGGGGAGGAAGGGAAGGAATCCTTCTGGGCAAATGAGGAGGCTGAGACTAAAGGCTGTCTGCCTTGGCAGTTTGAAGAGTCTCTAAGCTGCTGTGTGAGATCCACACAGAAGTGAATTAGAGAGTCCCTAACCCGTGGTCCTAGGGCCTTCCTGAGCCTGGCCTGGACTTCTATCGGCCTTATTCTGTGGCTTGAGGAGATAAGAGAGGTGGAAGGCTGGCAGAATTCTCCCAAAGGAAGACACTTTGTCTCTAGCTTATTATCTTCTCTCCCAGTAAAGCTCCACTGGGGAGGGACCAAACCTTGGCTTCCTTCCCCAGGCAGGAAAAAAGGGCTGGTGCTGGGAGAGCCCTCCACAACCAAGCAACGGCCACCTCTCCCTCCTAAGTCTCTATCCCTGCCTTTGCTGCACTCCACGGCAGTGACTTTGGTGTGGGTGCTAAAAAGTTACTCCATCTGGTTTCCTATAGTCACTTCCTCCCCTCATTTTGAAAGAGACACAGTTTAAGCTCAACATTCTAAGCCTATGCTGACCTCCTCCCAGCTTACAACCCCCCCCCCCCAACACACAGCTACCTTGCATTTAATTAGGAATATAATCATATAGATATAGGTTGTCTCTCCCCAAAGAATCCAAGCTCCCTGAGGGCAGGGTCTGCCAACAAGCATTTTGAGCATAGGAGGCAGGGTGCTAAGGGTGGGGTCACCAAATAAAAAGGCAGGAAGGTGTCTCCCCCCTTCAAGGAGCTCCCAGTTCAATGGGGGAGATAACAGGCAATCCCTCTGTGCAGACAGGATACATGTAGGAGAAACAGAGGGGAGATACTAGAATTCCAGAATTAGGGAGGGCTTCCCGGAGGTCTGTGGCAGGGACAGCCAGGAAAGCCCCTGATGAGGAGGAAGAGCAGGGGAACAGCCGTGAAAACTCCACCTCCAGCATTAGAATCGCTGTCCTTTGGGATCCTGGGGGTATCTGATCGTATTTCTTTAAAAACATCATCCTTCGGACAGTTCCACGGGCTTCCCCAGACTGCCCAAGTGGCCCAAGATGCCACAAAAGTCAGGAACCCCTGATCTAGGCCAGCTCCGTTCTGTGGACCCAGAAAGGAGTGGAGTCTTGGCCCGGGTAACAGAGCCAAGGGCCGCCCGTTCTGGTACCTGGGCTCTTACCTGGCCCCTATCCCAGCCCTGGGCTACCTGAGGAGCTGGCCTCCTGGGGTCACTGCCGTTCTCCTGCCCACACCCCAACCCACAGAAGCTGCAGATTCACCGCCCACAAGGGCCAACCTGGTGCTCCCATCTCCCTCGAGATCTCTCCCCAAGATGCAAACTGAGCTGGGCCAATAGAAAGCTGCCACAGCCGGAGGCCCCAAGCCCCAGGTGCTTCCAGGAACACGGCCCCGCCTTTTCTTCCAGCCTAGCCCCCCCCTGCCTCCTCCTCACCTCCCACAGCCCATTACCTCCAAAGG
>NW_027185850.1:22882601-22894530 GCF_028583685.1 Petaurus breviceps papuanus | reverse complement strand
GGGTGTCACGGGGCCAGAGGCAGCCCCTGCTCCTGTGCCCAGGGCCCCCCATCTCTTCTCCCCCGACAGGAAGAGCACCGGGCACCTCTGCACATAGCCAAGGGTTGGCCAAGGCTCCGGGGGAGCGAAGGTTGAGGGTGGGGCCCGGGCAACCTTGCAACGGCTTCCCCACCGCAGTTTCCCCTCTCCTCCCCAGGAGCCGGCTTCCCCCGCAGGACACAAAGCGCTCAAGGGTGAGCCGGGCTGCCACCCTCCTCTCTCCCCACTCACGGCAGTCGTCTTCGTCACTGTTGTCCACGCAGTCATTGTCCTCGTCACATCTCCAGACTGAGGGGATACAGCGTTCATTCCCACACTGGAACTGGTTCTCCTCGCACTCCTTGGCAGCCCCTGAGAGCGGGGGAGGGGGAGAATCAGCATCTGCGGTCGTGCCACGTACACGCAGCTGGCCAGTGGGGCATCCAGAGGCCCTGGAAAGCATCGATCCCAGTCACCACCCCCCCCCCCCCAAACATCTTAAGCTCCTACAGTGGGCGTGACACAGTGCTAGGCACAGGTACCAAGATAAACACCAGTGCCAGCCCTATCGAGTTAGTCCAAGCCCCCGTATATTTTGCTGATTGGCAGATGAAGCCCAGACTCAGTCTCCCACTTCCTTCCAGTTCCCCCTGCCAATCTATGCCCCAACTGTTTTGGTGGTGAGGACAAGAAGGGGGCAATAATTGTGTGTGTGGGGGAGATAAATGAGGGACACAGGCAAAGAAGGCTGATGGGAAAGGGGCTTCTCAGCAGCCGCGGTCCCAAAAAGCTGGAGACCTCACCCCCTCCCCTTTTCCAAGAAGAAAAGCCACCCCCAGGAAGGCAGTGACACTCCATCCCCTCAGAGTCCCTCTATGGACAGTCAATCCAGCCTAAGCAACTCATCTTTCTTCATCCAATCCTGGCCTGGACAAAGGTGGGGGCATCTCTAAGGTCCCTCCCACCCACTCTTGCACCCTCAGAACACAAGGGCTGGGCACAGAGCTGAGGCTCACCGCCGTCTGGGAGTCCACACACACACACACACACACACACACACACACACGCGCGCGCGCGCGTAGGGATGCCAAGAACAGCGGTGAAAGAAAATGCAAGAAGGAGCAGCCCTCCCTAAGACCACATTTTTCTGCTAACACCCTTAAACACAACTTTGGGCCTCCTCTTACACTCCCCAAAAGTTTTCTGTTCCTCCTTACAGAAGCCCCCTGCGGGCCCCTGGGTGGGGGGGGGGGGGGGGGAGAGAATCCGGGCAGCATCTGAGTCTCCATTGCAGGTGGCTGGAAGAAGGGCCCTTGCGGGAAGATAGGGATAGCTAATACGGTGGGGGGCAGAGAAGTGCCCCTCCACCCCATCTTCATTGTTGGGGCGAGCCCAAGGCGATGTTACTTAGTTAAGAAAACAATACTCTCCTTAACACAAGCCCCCTCCACTCTCCAAGCCCAGGGAATTGGGGGGGGGGTAAGATGCAGATACAAGGAAGTAGGCATCTCCAGGAAAAGATAAAAAAGGGACCAAGTGATCACCCTGCAACCACAGCCTCAGCACTCCCCTACTAGAAAGTTCCCATTCTGGGAGTAGATGGGGGACGGAAATATAGACATGAACCAAGGCTAAAATGAAGGGGGTGGAATTAAGATTCCCTCTTCCCCATGCTCCTGGGCACTCCATCCCAGGAGGGGGCATGTGCATGGGGGTGGGAGGGACATCACTCTCTCCCCATAAGACGAGGGGACAAAGTTAAGAGAACTCCCCAAGCCACATGTGCTCAAAGCTCCCAATCTTACCCCATCCCTAGAGGGAGTGTGTCCGGGAGGGGCAGAGATACAAAGGAGGGAACACCTCTTCTCCTTCAAGGTCTAACAGTAAGAGGATCAAAGTTTAAAGATCCATCCACCATACACAGCCCCCCCAGCCCTTACTAGCCTAGTCCGTTACTGGGGGGGAGGGGGGCAAAGGACATAACACCCTCCCCTAGCCCCTGGCCCCAGTCCAGGCAAAGAGAAAGGGGGACCAAGGGAGGGGAGGGTAGGTTCCTCTCCTAGGAGTCGGCTGTAGGGTAGGTTGACTCCGTCGCGAGGAGCACACTCATCCCACAGGAACCGGGTGCAAGGCGGGGGGGGGGGGGGGGAATCGAGTGAAGATGCAGATAGAAAGGAGGGGAAATCACGCCCCCCTCCCCCCCCGGGCCCCAAGATAAAAGGGATAAAGTTAAGGCTTCTTCCCCGCCCCCCCCCATTCCAGCTGCACATCCCCAAAGCCCCCAGTCCTGGATGGAGAGAATGGGGGGAGGGGGCATCACAGCTCCTTTCCTGCCAAGGATGAGGTTCGGGTCTCGGCCTCCCACGCCCCCCCCCATAGTAAGGGGGGGGGTCTTCTTCCTGACAATGGCCTGCGGCTAAGGTGGAGGAACCCCAGGCAGGCTTTGTGCGGCGGCTGGGGGGGGGGCTCGGCCCCGCACCTCACCCCCCCCTCCCTACACATCCCCCCAGAGGCGGCCCCTCCCCCCGCTCTCCCCTCCCCAGCCGCACGCACCTGGGGCCAGCAGATGCACCAGCAGCATCAGCAGCAGCGCCGGCAGCAGCTCGGGCCGCCCCATGGCCGGGGGTCCCGGCGCCCCCGCAGCGCCCCGCGCCCTCAGCCGGCCGAGTGCGGACCGCGGGGCTGCTGCGGCCGGCTCGGGCTCGGGCTCGGGCTCCGCTGCATTTCAAGCAGCCTCCGTGACGCTCCCCTCCCCGGCGGGCGGGGCGGGCTCAGCCTCCGCGCGCGGCCCGGCCCTGGCCCCCCGCGCCGCCGCCGCCGCCGCCGCCCCCGCCACGCGCGCGCGGCCCCGCCCCCGGGGGAGGGGGTCGGGGAGGGGGGCCGGGCTGCGCTCGGGGCACGGGGAGGGGCGGGGCGAGCCCCGTGGGCACGTTCCATCCCCTCCCCCTCCCGAGGGCCCCTGGCCATTGGTGATTCCTCATCCTCATTCACGACACTCATCATGACGCGCACGCCGCGAAGATGCTGCGCCCCCCCGCTGCGCTTCTGTCTTGTCAGTGGAGAGGCCCGGGGCGAGTGGCCCCCATGGGCCTGGGCAGGACCGCTCCCACCCCCTGCACCCCACGTTCTCCTGCAAAATAAGGATGATAAAAGTGGGGTGGGGGCAGGGACAGGGTCTGAAGCAGCGGGTCCTAGACCAGAGAGCCTGGAGCAGGCCCTTCCCCTGCTGGGTGTCCGAGTCCTCATCTGTAAAATGGGCATGGGAAGCCTGGCACGGCCTCCCCCTCATGGCTGCTGGGAGGATGGCGCTTTGCAATGCTGGAAGCCTAGAAAGATGGCTGCAGCTAGCCCCTGATCCTGGGATGGGATATCCTTGCGTGGACCCACTGGAACTCTGACTGGTCCTTCTCTTGGTGTGCCTGGCACCGAGGCCGGTGCGTGCCCTAGTCCGGGCTAAAGCGATGCTTTCTGGATCATCCGTGCGGGATCTGGGTGCTGCGGGTGAGCTCTACAGCAGCGCAGACCCTGGCCCCTCCACATTCTTGCACAAGCCGTCCCGGGAGCGCTTACCCAGGCCCACCTTTAGGAGACCTTCCCTGCCCTAGCTCTTCTACCGTGTCCTGAGAAGCTGGGCAGCCCTGGGCCCTGGCATCTGCAAACCTCACACTCCTTCGATCCCCCCCCCCCCCCCCCCCCCCCCCCCCCCCCCCCCCCCACACCTGCTTGTCCGGCTGTACCGGGCCTTGAGAGAGCAGTAGTGCAGAGAGCCACCAGCACCTGACTGGGAATCAGAAGCTGGGCTTCCATCCCGGCCCACTCCTGACTGGCCCCCACCTCCCTTGGATCCTCTGGGCCTCAGTCTCCATCCCTAAAGGGGGTGGGGCTCTCTAGCAGCCCGGAGAGACTCATTGGAGTCAGGGCCCAGAACTGAAAGCACCCCCAGAGACTGCCATGTCCAGCCCCTCCATTTCACAGATGAGGAAACGGAGATCTGAGATCCCATAGGGAGGAATCTGTGCGGACACTGCTAAAGGCTTGTCTATAGATATCACCTCATCTGATCTTCACAAACAGCCCTGAAATGTAGGTGCTGCTATCAGCCCCATCTTACAGATGAGGAAACTGAGGCAAACAGGAGGGAGTGACTTGTCCAAGGCCACACAGAGGCTGGATAGATCCACGGCACACCTGGGCTGTCTGTGAGTGAGTGAGCATCAGAGGAATGATGCTTATCGTTTGTGTTGAGGGGGGAGCTTAAACAGGTGGACTTGGAGTCAGGACAGCCTGAGCCCAGATGCTTTCTAAGATCCCTCCCATGATTCTCTCTGTCCTTTCCAGCCGGATGATGGGGAAGACCAAGCTGTGATAGAAAGAGGCTTGATCCCGGAGCCAGACCTGATTCTGGAGATCCCCATGGGTTCTGGGGGGGAGGGGGAAGGGTTATCTTCATCTACACAATGATGGGGGGGTTGTGCCTGTGGAGCCATGGAAACAGCTCGGAACCTGGAGTCAGGGGAGATCTCACCTGTGACATTTATGACTTGGGTGACCTTGGACAAGCCCCTGCCCCACTCCAGGCCTTTACTTCCTCCTCAATGAAAGGAGGGGAGTGGCCCAGATAACCCCAAAGGCCCTTCCCAGCACTCAGTCAATAATTCAAACAGACCTTTATTGAACACTTACCTATTATCATACCTGAGACACTCTGCTACGGACTAGAGATCAATGATCAAAGAAAAGAAAAAATCTCCTCTCCAAGTAGTTTACATTCTGCTTGGAGGGGTCAAGGGCACAAGATCAGAACCACAGCTGCAAATTCTGGTAGATTCTGGAGAGGCCGCAGTTTATTCACATAAGGAAATCCCAGTCGGGAAATTCTCTCTGCCCTTCCCAGGAATTAACAGTCTTTCAGGGTTGCTCAAAGGTCTAAAGGGTTAAGTGACTCCAGGGACACAAAGACTGTATTGTATTGTGTAGGCCGGAATTCTGAGGCTACCTCACTATCACTCTGCTAGGTTATCTCTCAAGAATTCTACTATGCAAGGAAAATTCAGGTATTGGGGAGGATCAGGACAGCCCAGATGCACTGGGAAAGCAGTAATCATCCCCATGGAATAGCACAAGGCCAGCAGAGCACCAGCAAGAGGAGGAAACTCTGCCCTGGCCTGTGTTAGCACCCCTGGATAAAGCTCCAGTCACCCCACCCTAGTTAAGGCTCTGTACAGCATGCACGTAAAGAAGTCTAATGTAAGGGAAACTGAGGAAGAAGAGAGCACTGACCCCTGGGGGACCCAAGAAGACTTCGTGAAAGAGAAAGCTAGACACTGAAGGAAGAGGAGGATTCTGGGAAAAGGATCCCAGAATGAGAGCTGGAAGGGAACTGAGAAGCCAGCTAGCCCAATGGCCTTATTGTAAAGCTGAGATAGGAGAAGAGGGAACAGAAAAGGAGGAAGACATGCATTCCAAGCTTGAGGGTTAGGGCCTGTGGGGGTGGAGATAGCCCACTGTGTCCCTGAATATCTATAAGCAGGCCCAGCCAGCTCTGACCTTCAAGGACTCTGACTAATCCTAGCTCCATCTCTGGGTGACCCTGGGCAAACTGTTCCCAGGCCAGGAGCTCTTATTTTCTTCTGGACGATGAGATACTAACCCTTTGCCTACTGACCTCGCCAGGCAGTGCTGGAGTGTTAGGCCAGATAGAGGGGAGGATCTAAGAATGTTTGATGGTCAGGAATTTGGCCACACTGCCACTGGGCCCCTGGCTCCTGATTCTGTCTCTGCCTCCAGGTCTTTGCCCTGGCTGGCCCCCATGTCTGGAAGGTGCTCCCTCCTCACCTCCAACCCTCAGAATCCTTGGCTTCTTTCAAGGTTCAGTCCAAGTCTTCCCTTCTACATGAAGTCTTTCCTGACCACCCTCTATCCACCCCTACCCTCCACTGGGGGCTATTAGGGAATTCGTATGTTGTGTGTGTGTGTGTATACACGTATTATCTCCCCCCCCCAACAGGACTCTGTATCTGCCTGGCAAATCACATGGTGCTTGTGATTGATGGATTAGGGAAATCTGTCCTCTGTGGGTCGACTTCACAGGAATTAATATTAAAAATAACTTACAATAAGTAACCTCTAGTTATAGGGTCCTTTATTTCACAACAGCCTACCTGTGAAGTAGGTGCCATTTTTATCCGCAATTTACAGTCAGAAAACTGAGGCTGGCACAGGTGACGTGACTCACCCATATTCATGAGCCGTGAATTCCTGAACCAAGAGGGTCCCACATGACAAGGCTGCCTCCCTTCATAGCCACACACTTCTTTGTCTTAGCCTCTTTTTTACCCAGCCAATGAGGGGCTCAGAGAGATGACTGCTCTGGGCCCTGCCTTGCCTAGTTATAGGATCCTTTGTGAGGCTGTTTGTATTACCTGGCCCATGTAGAGTACTAGATGGCACCCAGCTTTCAGAGTCAGAAGACCTAGCTTCAAGTCCTGATACTGTCATTTATTAGTTAAAAGGAGATAATATTTGTAAATCACTTTGCAAATCTTAATAAACACTAGCTATTGTAATTTTTAGCTGTGTGACCTTGGGCAAGTTATTCTCTGAGGAGCCTCAGTTTCCCCATTTCTAAGACAAGAAGGTTGGACTTCATGACCTCCAGGGTCCCTTCCAGCCCTAGGCCTATGCTCCACTGGCTGCCTGAGTATGGTGTTGTGACAGTGGCCCTGTGGAGGGGAAACCCAGCTTGGGTGGAAAAATCAGGGAAGGTTTTCTTGCAGAAATAATGTTGGAGCTGGTCTGTGAAGGACTCCTAGGGAGTGTCCTAGGCCAAGGGAACTAGGTGAACCATGGCATGGGGGGAGGGAGGTACAAATGTGTATTTGGGTATATACTAGGCATTTAATAAATGCTTGCTTAATTGAATTAAATTGGGTTGGATGGAATCGAATTGGGGCAACAGTGCAAGCTTCCATTTGGCTAGGGCCTTAGATTCCTGCAGAATGACAGTGGGATTAATGGATACTCACCAAACTTGGGGGAGGACAGTGGGTTCAAACCCCAGCTCTGTCATTTTCTGCCTGTGTGAGCTTGGATCTCTGTCCCCTCCTCTGTCAAATGAGAGGTGATCTCTTGGGTGCCTTCTATCTCTTTATCATGTGAAATCTTATGAAATGCCAGACAGGGTCAAATTGCTTTAGAAAGTGGGGAGCCATGGAGGATTTTGAGCAAGGGAGTGACTCGGGCAGAGAGGTATTTGTTAAACAAAAGGTTGCCTGGGTAGGGTGGATTGGGGAAGGATACAGAGAAGTTGGTATGGTCCTTGAAGAAGTATCAAATAACTATAGTCCTCCACCCCCACCCCCCCACACACACATACATCCTCCCACCCTGCCCAGCGGGTCCTAATTGGCCCCCTCCCCAGCACCACACACAGAGGCAGCAGCTCAAGGCCTTGCCAAAAGCAATTAATGGCATCACACCCCAATGGCTTAATTAGGCCCTCGCTCCACTAGCCTCCCAGCTACATTTCATTTGGCGTGTGGGCCATGTGGGCCTTGGGATGGAGAGGTAATGGGGGCACCCTGCCAGGCAGTGCCTGCTGCAGCCCTATCCAGCCTTCCTCCTCCTCCCTCCTCATACTCACCAAAGGCACAAGACAGAAGCAGCCTGCTGGAGGGCAGAGTCTGATGGTCTGCTCTGGGTTTGAATCCTAGCTCTGTGTGCTAGCTGGGGGACTTTGGAGAAGTCACCATCCCTAGACAGGCATCACATTCTTCAGCCATATAAAAGGGAGATGGATATTTTGACTACTTAATGCATAGGATAATTGTATGCAAAGCCTCCTGTGAGCCTGAAAGATTAAAAATGGGAACTGTTATCATTATTACCCAAGCATTCCCTGAAGATCTGAGAGGTATGGAGCAGAGAACTCCCTCCCCATCCTCGGGCCCAGGCTGAGGACCTTTCCAGGAGGAGCTGACTTCACAGCATCTCTCACCCCTGTCTCCTCTACACTCAGATAGCCACCACCCTGGTTGAGGCCATCCACACCCTTCTCCTGGGCTATTGCAACAGTATCCCTTCTTTCTCCATTTCCTTCTCCAGCTCATTTAACAGATGAGGAAACTGAGGCCAAGAGCGTTTTAGTGGCTTGCCCAGAGCCATACAGCTAGTAAGTGTCTGAAATGATATTTGAACTCAGGCCTTCTTGACTACAAGTCTAGTGTTCTTGTCCACTAACTGCCTATCTTTCTCAGGCTTACTGAACAGTATTCTCCATGACCAGGGCAGCTAGGTGGTATGATGGATAGAATACCAGACCTGCAGTCAGGAAGACTCATCTTACTTAGTTCAAATCCAGCCTCAGACACTTACTAGTTGTGTGATCCTGGGCAAATTACTTCACCCTGTTTGCCTCAGTTCCTCATTGGCGAAATAAGAAGGAAATGGCAAACTACTTCAGTATCTTTGCCGTCAGACTCAGCTGACCAACAGCAACCCCTTTTAGCTACTCAAGGTTTCAACCCAAATGGCTTTTTTTTCTCTTCTACATACATGAGGATTCATTTCCCATCTCCATCTTTGCACAAGCTATCCCTTACCCCTCTTGCCTGGAAGGCTCTTCCTTCTTCCTTTCACCTCCTGAAATCTTGGATTCTTTCAAGGCTTAGCTTAGACACCATTTTCTACCAGGAAGTTTTCCTGATTACCCCCATTGCTAGTGCCAACCCTCAACAAGATCAATTTGTATTTTCTCAAGACTTCCCTACCTCCCTACCAGCAGCCTCCTCACACTGGAGATGTCTTTGCCCTGTGGCTCTCTCTTCTTTAAAAAAAGTTTATATTATGTATTTTTTCCAATTACATGTAATAACAATTTTCAACATTTTTTTAAAATTTTGACTTCCAAATTCTCTTCCTCCCTTTCTCTGTCCCTCCCCCTCCCTTCTTTGAGAAGGCAAGCAATAGATTATACATGTGCAGTCATGCAAAATATATTTCTATACTAGTCATACTGTAAAAGAAAACACAGACCAAAACCTCAAGAAAAGTAAAGCTTTAAAAAATATGCTTTGGGGCAGCTAGGTGGCTCAGTGAGTAAGAGCGCCAGCCCCAGAGTCAGGAGGACCCGGGATTGGTTCTGGCCTCAGATACTTAACACCCACACAAAAAAACTGGCCATGTAACCTTGAACAAGTTACTTAACCCCAATTGCTTTAAAAAAAAAAAAAGTAGAGATGCATAGCATTTTTCATCATAAATCCTTTGGAATTGTCTTGGATCATTGTATTGCTGAGAAGAGCTGTCATTCACAGTTGATAACTGTTGTAATATTACTGTTGCTATGTATACTGTTCTCTCGTTTCTGTTCACTTCACTTTATAACAGTTCATATAAATTTTCCCAGGTTTTTCTGAAATTATCCTACTTGTCATTTCTAACAGGACAATAGTATGCCATCACAATCATAGACCACAACTTGCTGAGTCATTCCCCAACTGATGGGTATCCCCTCAGTTTCTAATTCTTTGCCACCACAAAAAGAGCTGTTGTAAACATTTTTATACAAATAGCTCCTTTTCCTTTTTCTTTCAAATCTCTTTGGGATACAGACTTAGTAATGCTATTGCTAGATCAAAGGGTATACACAGTTTTATAACCCTTTGGGTATAAAATTGCTCTCCAGATTGGTTGGATCAATTCACAATTTCACCAACAATGCATTAGTGTCCCAGTTTTTCAACTTCTCCAATATCTGTCATTTTCCTTATCTGTTTTTAGCCAATCTGATAGGCATGAGTTATTTTAATTTGCATTTCTCCAATCAATAGTGATTTAGAGCATTTTTTTTAATATGACTATAATAGCTTTGATTTCTTCTTCTGAAAATTGTCTCTTTATATCCTTTGGCCATTTATCAATTGGGGAATTACTTGTATTCTTATCAATTTGACTCAGTTATCTATATATTTGAGAAATGAGACCTTTATCAGAGAAACTTGCTGTAAATCCCCCCTCTCAGTTTTCTGCTTTCCTTCTAATCTTGGCTGCATTCGTTTTGCTTGTGCCAAAACTTTAATTTCATGTCATTAATATTTTCTATTTCATGTCCCATAATGCTTTCTATCTCTTGTATCATTACAAATTCTTTTATTATCTATAAATCTGACAGGTAAAATTTTCTATGCTCCCCTAATTTACTTACACTATTACCCTTTATACCTCAAACATGTATCCATTTTTACTATTATCTTGGTATACAGTGTAAGATGCTGAGCTATACCTAGCTTCTGCCAAACTGCTTTCCAATTTTTCCAGCAATTTTTGTCAAATAGTAAGTTCTTATCACCAAAGCTTGGATCTTTGGGTTTATCAAGCATTAGATCACTATGGTCATTTACTACTGTGTATGGTGTGTTTAATCTGTTCCCCTAATTTAGCACTCTATTTCTTAGCCAGTACCAAATTGTTTTGATGGTTACTGCTTTGTAATAGTTTAAAATCTGATACTGCTACCTCCTTCATATTTTTTCCATTGATTTCCTTGATATTCTCAACTTTTTCTTCTTCCAGATGAATTTTGTTATTATTCTTTCTGGCTCTATAAAATATTTTTTGGTGATTTGATTGGTGTGGCACTGAATGAGTAAATTAATTAGGTAGAATTTTAATTTTTATTATATTGGATCAGCCTAAGCATGAGTCATTAATATTTCTTCAAATGTCTATGTCTGACTTTATTTGTGTGAAAAGTATTTTAAATTGTGTTCATATGGTGCCTGGGTTTGTCTCGACAGAGAGACCCCCAAGTATATTATATTGCCTGTAGTTATTTTAAGTGGATTTTCTCTTTCTATCTCTACCTGCTGGACTTTGTTGGTAAAATAGAGAAGTGCTGATGACTTATGTGGGTTTATTTTATATCCTGCAACTTGCTAAAGTTGATTATTTCAACTAGTTTTCTAGCTGATTCTCTAGGATTCTCTAAGTATACTATCATATCTTCTACAGAGTGGTAGTTTTCTTTCCTCATTGCCTCGTCTAATTCCTTCAATTTCTTTTCCTTGTTATTGCTGTAGCTATCATTTCTAGTATAATATTGAATAATAGTGGTGATAATGGGTATCCTTGCTTCCTGATATTATTGAGAAGGCTTCTAGCTAATCCCCATTACAGGTAATGCTTGCTCTTGGTATTAGATGGATACTACTTATCATTTTAAGGAAAGCTCCATTTATTCCTGTGCTCTCTAGTGTTTTTAATAGGAATGGGTATTGTATTTTGTCAAAGGCTTTTTCTGCATCTATTGAGATAATCATATGATTTCTGTTGGTTTTGTTATGGATATCATCAGTTATTCTGATAGTTTTCTTGTTATTGAGTAAAGCCTGCATTCCTGGTATAAATCTTATCTGGTCACGGTGTATGGTCTTTGTGATAATATTGCTATGATCTCTTTGCTAGTAGCATATTTAAAATGTTTACACCAATATTCATTAGGGAAATTGATCTGTAGTTTTCTTTCTCTGTTTTTGCTCTTCCTGGTTTAGGTATCAGCTCCATATTTGTGTGGTAAGAGAGATTTGGTAGAACTCTTTCTGCGGCTATCTCTTCTGATTGATGAGGCTCTGGCTCATGAGCCCATGTCATGAGGGGCCCAGATAGTACTCAGCTTGTGCCAACTCCACTCCTCACCCTCTGGACTTCTCCATCTTCCTGCCAACAACCATGTCCTGGGTGAGTATTGCCTCCTCTCCAGCTTTCCAGCTTTTCTTTCTGGGTTGTCATCCCCCTGAGGATAGTAATGGTGTTGATTACTTGTATTTATATCCTCAGAGCTTAGCAGAGTGCCTGGTACCTAATAAACACTTAATAGACATTCTATTCTCTCTCCCTCTCTCTCTGTCTCTCT
>NW_027185850.1:22847417-22882591 GCF_028583685.1 Petaurus breviceps papuanus | reverse complement strand
TCTCTCTCTCTCTCTCTCTCTCTCTCTCTCTCTCTCTCTCTCTCTCTGTCTCTCTCTCTCTCTCTCTCTCCCTCTTTCCTCTAAACATCAGCTTCTAGGCCCCATTAAAACTGGGCCACTAACAGCCCAGCTGCCCTGGGCTCCTTCTTTTCAACTTGCCTGCCCTGTCACAATGAGTTCCTGGCAGAGGTCAGCCTAGACCCCAAGGCTCCCAGCTCCCAAACTAGGGCTCCTCCCAGTTATGATCAAAATGGAAAGGAACATTTTCAAAAATTCCCAGGAAAATTCATTTGAACCAAGCAGATGAAGACTAATGAAGCCATTGGCCCTGGCCTACACTGATTTTATGCAATTTGCTGGAGTTGAGTTTCCTAGAAACCAGGGTATGGGGGGAGAGGAGGGCTGAGTGTGTAGTCTCAGACAGCATGGTGGTGAGGCTAGGCTACCCTGCTGGGGATGGGGGGAGGTGCAAGATCTCCCCCAGGACAGGGGAAGTGCATCTCACAGCACCCCTCCCCCCAACGTTAAGGCTGAGAAAAAACCCAGACTCAGATCTACCACCATGCCTCTGTTTGTGGGTCAGTTAGGAGATGCCGCAGTATGCAGTGCAGTGGGCCTGGACTCAGGAAGACCTGAGTTCAAATCCAACCTCAGACTGGCTTTATATGTCTGTATGAGCCTTCCCATGCTTCTCTGAATTCATAATATCCCTTGTTTCTTATAGCTCAGTAATATTCCATCATATTCGGTTCCTTTTTGGTTTAGCCATTTCCCAATAGATGAGTAGCTACCTTGTTTCCAGTTCTTTATGACCATGAAAGGGGCTGTGATGACAACTTGAGTGTATGCCGGGGTCCTACCTGCTCAGAGACCCTTCCTTTCTCTTTCACTGACTCTCTTCCTCTGAAGGAGCTTCCCAGGATTGTCTATTTAGAGGTGGAAGGGACAGCATCAAAGGTCACTTTATGGACCAGGGCTTGCACATACCACGGGCAGTGAGAGAAAGAGCAGGGAATCTCTCACTCCAAACCCAGAGTCTTCCTGCAACACCACACACTACCTTTGATGCCCCATTTGTCTTGTATAATAAGTAAAAAGTCAATCATGACGTGTAACTTACTGGCTCCCCATCATTAGAGATTTAGCAGAAGGCCTGGTCAGGGATGCTATAGTAGAGATACCTGGTCAAGCAGAGACTGACCTAGGAGAAAGGAGGGGGTTCACGCTGCCTCAATTAATGTGACATAATCAGTGTACAGGCAGGACTAAGTTTTAAGCATATAACGACAGAGAGTTAAAGTCCTGTGGTGTCCTTGTGAGGCGTGAGCCTCTTTGACTGGGTCAAGAAAGGAACCACTAACTGGCTAACCAAATACCTAATTATGCCTCTGGGGGCTTTAGCTAGCTAGAGGAATTTCAGTAGATCCCCATTAAGCTCGGAACCAGTCTAGTGGTAGAGGACTCCAGGTTCAGGAATCAAAGATTCCAGAGTAAGCCCCTGAGCAAGAGATTCCTGAGGAAGAATCCATCTTAGGAAAGAGGGGAGGAATTTTTTGCTTCCTTTCTCTTCTCCCCATGCTACAAAAATGACCATGCCATCAGAGAAGCTTAACCCAGTAGGAGATGATATATCCATCTGGGAGCAGAGAGACACATGAGGACAAACAAGGAAGATGAATGAGGTAGGAGCAACTTTAAGAAGAATGGCCCCTTGCACCAGAGAAGAATGTTGGCTACAGACTCAAGAAAGAACTTCCAGGTCACAAAGTTCCAGGAGTTGTGAGTTGAGTGGAGCTCTAGGTCTAAGTTTGAGCCCCCTCTTCCCATGGACTTACATGCATTTGTGGTAGAATGTGTCTCTAGCTCTCAAGGATAATGTTTATACCAAATATTCTTACTGTATCTCTTCAGTAAACACCTTAGCTAAAAAGTTAACTGAAGCCACTGAGTGACTGCCAATGGGGATGACAAGAGTGGGGGCTCATGAGTCACCCCTGTAGAAACAAAGACCCTTAGGGTTTTTCTTTAATCCTAAGAGAGTAGCAGTGAGACCAGCCTCTGGGGATCCAGCCAGGGGGCAGGAGTACATCTAAGGGTATCCCCAGAATGCCTTCATCAGTGGATACCTTTGGGGTCTCTTTCAGGTCTGAAGTTCTTTGATTTCTCATAGAAAGAATAGTAGGGTATTCAGACCTTTACAGTGTGTTTGCTCAAAATGTATTAATGCTATTAGGAAAGGGCATTGGCTGGGGCAACCTGCATGATTAAGCCTGCATAATAAACTCTCCCATACCATCTTCCTCATAGACAGGAAGAGAAGGGAAGGGATGACAAAGGACAGAACCTTATTGTTAAACCTACCCTCAGGAGCCATCTGGTCCAACCTATGCCTGAACAAGAGTCCCCTCTACAGTGTACCAGACTTCCAGTGAAGAAACACTCACTACTACCAAGGCATCCCATTGCACTTTGGGATAGATCTCATTGAAGATGTCCATCTCACTTTCTCCCTCTCACCCCAAATGCCCAGTCTTCTTTTCTCTAAGCTAAACATGCCCAATTCCTTCAACTGATTTGCCTATGACACAGACTCCAGCTTCTTTACTCCTGGCCCCTCTATTTGCCAAGTCAAAATCCTCTATGTGCAGCTTTGACCCCATTCCATCCCATCTCTCCCTGTCTATTGGCTCCTTTCCTGCTGCCTACAAATGCATTTATGTCTCCCCCATCCTCAACAAACCTTTCCTGATATAACTATCCCCAATAGCCACTGGCTGGTGACCCTCGTTTGCTAGTCAACTAATCTCATTGAGAAAGCCTTCCATAGTACATGCCTCCACTTCCTTTCTTAACTCTCTGTAGTCTGACTTCTGACCTCATCATTCAACTGAAACTGTTCTCTCCAAAATCACCAATGGTCTCTTAATTACCCAATGCAATGGCCTTCTTTCAGTCCCCATGCTCCTTAGTCTTTCCCAGCCTCTAACACTGTTCATCACCCTGTTGTCTTGAATACTCTCCCCCTCTCTAGTTTTTCAGGACAATGGTTCTTCTCCTACTTGTCTGACCATTACCTCTCCTTCTCCATCACTAGATCTTTATCCAAATCATGGTCACTAACCAAGAGTATACCCAAGGTGCTTTTTCTCTTCTCTCTTTTTAACACTGATTTTTTTTAAAAAGTTCAGTTCCAAATTCTCTCCTTCTCTGCAATCCCTTCTCCACTCATTGAGAAGGCAAGCAATATGATGCCCACTATACATTTGAAGTTATGCAAAATATTTCTATATTAGCCATATTACAGAAAAAGCAAGGGAAATAAAATGAAAGAAAATATACTTCCATCTGCACTCTGAGTTCATTGGTTCTTTGTAGGAAGATGGATAGAATTTTTCATCATAAGTCCTTTGGAATTGTCATGGATCATTGTATTGATCAGAGTTACTAAGTATTTCAGTTGATTATCTTTTCAATATTGCTGTTACTATGTACAATGTTCTCCTGGTTCTGCTCACTTCACTTTGTATCAGTTCATATAAATCTTTCCAGGTTTTTCTGAAACCATCCCCTTCATCATTTCTTATAGCACAATTGTATTCCATCACAATCATATAGCATGACTTGTTCAGCCATTCCCCATTTGATGGACATCCCCTCAATTTCCAATTCTTTTTTTTTTTTTTGCTTTTTTTGGAGGGGGGAAGGTAGGGCAATTTAAGTGACTTGCCCAAGGTCACATGGCTAGTTTTTTTTGTGTTAAATGTCTGAGGACACATTTGAACTCAGGTCCTCCTGACTTGAGGGCTGGTGCTCTATTCATTGTGCCACCTTAGCCACCCCATCAATTTCCGATTCTTTACCACCACAAAAAGAGCTGCTATAAATATTTTTGTACTATGAGTCCTCTTCCTTATCTTTTTTTCTCCTTGGGATACAGACGGAGTAGTGGAATTGCCGGGTCAAAGGGTATGCCCTATGGGCATAGTTCCAAATTGCTCTCCAGAATGGTTGAACTAGTCACAGTCTACCAACAGTGTATTAGTGTACCTATTTTCACAATCCCCTCTAGCAAATGTCATTTTCTTTTCTTGTCATCTTAGCCAATCTAATAGGTGCGAGAGATGGTACCTCAGAGTTGTTTAAATTTTCATTTCTCTAATTAATAGTGATTTATAACATTTTTTTCTATAAGACTATTTATAGCTTTGATCCTTCTTGGAAACTACCTGTTCAAATCCTTTGATCATTTATCAATTGGAGAATGGCTCTTATTTTTATAAACTTGGCTCATTTCCCTACATATTTGGGAAATGAGACTTTTGTCAGAGAAACTTTCCACAAAAATTTTTCCCCAGTTTCCTGCTTTTGGGCTGCATTTGGTTTTGTTTTTTAATTTTTGTTTTTTAATTTAGTTTTTAAATTTAATGTAATTCTCCAGTTTACCTCATGTGATCTTCTCTAGAGATCTGACAGGTAAAGTTTTCCATGCTTCTGTAATTTACTTATGACATCATCCTTAATTTCCAAAGTCATGTGCCCATTTTTACCTTTTCTTGGCATATGGTGTGAGATATTGGTCTGTGCCTAATTTCTGCCAGACTGCTTTCTAGTTCTCCCAGGAGTTTTGATTAGTGAGTCCTTACCTCCGAAGCTTGGGTCTTTGGGTTTATCAAACACTGGATTAGTGTGGTCTACTTCTATATGCCTAATCTATTCCACTGATTAATCCCTCAGTTCCTTAGCCAGTACCAGACTGTTTTGGCAATTACTGCTCTGTAGTACCTTTTGAGATCTGCTTCTGCCAGGTCACCTTCCTTCTCTTTTTTTCCTCCTTGATTGTCTCTATATTCTTGACCTTTTTGTTTTTTCTCTTCCTCTGTAGCACCATCTTACTTAATGGCCTCATCAATTCTCATGGGTTCAATTATCATCTCTATGCAGATGATTTCCAGATTTATATCCATCCCTAGTCTGGTCATCATCAACTGCCCATTGGACACCTCAAAATGGATATCCCACAGGCAACTCAAATTCAATTAGTTCAGAAGAGATTTCATTATTTTTCTCCCAAACCCTCCCCTCTTCCAAATTTCCCTATTACTGTCCAGGACACCTTCCAGCCACCCAGGCTAGCAATTTCTGTGACATCTCCAGCTCCTCCCCCTTTCTCACACCATCTATCCAGCCCATCGACAAATCTTTTCATTTCCACCATTCCACCATCTCTCATCTACATACTTTTCTCTCTACTCAGATGGCTGCCACCTAGGACAGACCTTCATCTCCTCTTACCTACACTATTACAACTGCCTTATTGGTTTCCCTGCCTCGTCTCTTCTCTCCTCAGCTGCCAAAGTGATTTTTCTAAAGCATAGCTCTGATTGCGTTATCTCTCCCCCCTATTCAATAAACTCCAGGATCAAATACTTTTGAAACGTGCTGTTTGGCATTCAAAGCTCTTCGCCACTGATCCTTTCCTACATCTCCAGTCTTCTTAAGTTGAACTCTACTCCACACACTCTATTTTCCAGCCAGACTGACCTAATTGATGTTCCTCACATAAAATATTCCATTCCCAGCTTCCTGATGTTTTCTCTGGCTGTTTCCAATGCCTGGAATGCCTTCCCTCCCACCTCTGCCTCTTGGCTTCCTTTAAGACAGCTCAAATCCCACCTTATACGAGGTGTCTACCACTCCAAACCCCCCCCTCCCCCTTAGTGCTGAAGCCCTCCCTCTGAGATTACCATCATATGGTCATAGGACTATTAGGCCCATCTATCCCAAGCCTTTCATTTTACAGATAAGGAAACTGAGGTCTGTGAGGCAGCAGTGAGGAGGTGCCCTGGACCTGGACATGAAAAAGTGATTTCAGACCCACCCTTTGTGAGTTCAAATCTGGCCTCATATGCTGACTAGTTATGCGACTCTGGGCAAGTCACTTCGCCAGTTTGCCTCAGTTTCCTCATCTGTCAAATGAACTGGAGAAGGAAAGAGCAAACCATTCCAGTATCTTTTCCAAGAAAACAAAAAAAGGGTCACCAAGAGTTGGAAGAGACTGAAAACCGCTCAACAACAACAACAACAAAATATCCTGTATATACATCATTTGTATGTGAGCTCCTTGAAGGCAGAGGTGTTTTTTGCCTTCCTTATATGTCCTATATGAATGGTACCTGGCTTCTCACCCAACTGTCTGCTTCCCTCGGGAGACTCAGGATAGACTATTAATGGCCTTCCTAAAATTAGGATCTCAGGACTAAACCCAGTATCCCACATGAGAGCAGAGGATGGCAAGACAGTGACCTCCCCTGTCCTGGATATCCCACCTCCATGAACATTCTCCCCCTGTTGACCCTCCTGGACCCCGAACTTGAGATCCCCTCCCAAGAAGGAATCCCAGAGCTTGTTATCGACATCAGGAAGGGGGTTGTTGGCCTCAAGAGGCCGGCATGGGGTTAAGGGCCAAGCATCCAAGAGGACCAGACAGGCTGGGCCAGTATATCCTCTGAACAGATTCCCTATAGATTGGGAGGGAGTTTGCAGACCACAGATATAGAGAATCAGAAGAGACCCCAGTGGTCATCTCATACAACCCAATCTAACTCCATTTTTTATAGATAAGCAAGCTAAGGCCTGGCATCCCACCACTGGCCATCCCACTGGCACAGAACCTAATCTCCAGGCTCCCAGCTCCATGCTCTATTCAAGGTACCCCCCAGTCCCTTTTTAAAAGGACTTTCAAAAAGGGAATCTGGCCTGCAGTGGCAGTATGGTGTTCTGGGATTCAGAAGACACAGGGTTTAGTTCAGGCCCTCACACTAACTTGCTTTCTGTTCTCAAATACATAATTTTCCCTCTCTAGGCTTTGGTTTTTTATCTGTAAAATGAGAAGTTAGGACCAGATGGCTTCTGACACCCCTTGCAGCTCTGCATTTAGGGGGTACAAGGAGCTGGGCTCTAAGACCCCTTTGATTTGTAACTTTCAGTCTGGTATAATAAAAAGAGCATTAGTTCTAGAGACCAAGGAACTGAGTTCAAATCCCACCCCTAACGCTTAGGATCTCCCTGGGCTTTAGTTTTCTTTTCTGTAAAATGAGGGGGTTGGACTCACTTGTCTAAGATCTGTGTACCCTTGCTAGGATCTGTGATCCCAAGTTCCTTTCCTAATTAGAGGATGGAGAATGCTAAGTCAGATAGTTTATCTGAAAGAGCTCGGAGGGTTTAGGGAACTGCAAACTCACTATGAGTCAGCAGGGTGTTGGGCAGCTGGGAAGCCAAAAAGCACTTATTAAGCACCTACTATGCGCCAGGCATCCTGCTAAGCTTGTACCCTGCAGATATAAGAGAAGTAAAACAAACAAACCAACCACCCTGTCCTGTTTTTTGGGATCTCCTATGGGATCCTACACTGAATGGAGAGGGACGGAGTGCTCTGGCATAGGCCGGTGGCGGTCCCTCTGTACCAGGCCCTGGTCAGAGCAGATCTAGAGACTATGTTCACTTCTGTCCCAAAGTGGGGTGGGCTCTAGGGGCAGAGGGCTGCCCCTCCCTGGGAGGCCCAGCTCTGTCATGGTGGGGACTCTCTGGGAGCCCTATGGGTTAGACTAGCCGGCAGTGTGGAACCTGCAGCCTCAAGGCCGCTTGTGGCCTTCTAGGTCCTTGGGTGCCGTCTTTTGACTGAGTTCATGTTTTACAGAACAAATCCTTTTATTAAGGGGATTTGTTCTGTGAAGGCTGGGTTCAGGCAAAGGGCTGCACCTGAGGGTCACATGTGGCCTCGAGGCTGAAGGTTCCCCACCCCTCACTAGATGTTGTCCCAGCCCTTTCTGACTCTATGATTCTCAGCCCTGACAGTCTCTATTCTAAGCTCCCTCCAAAATCTGACATTGTGTTCTAAGGAAGCTGTTGCTTGGCCCTTCGTCTTGTTGGCAGCTCCCTGTTCCCCATGGATGATGAAAAATTCAGGCAGTGGCTTTGTCAGCTCATGAAACATGTAAGGTTTGTGTCTAGCAGTTTTCCTCAGGGGTATTCCTGGTCCCTGCTCTGAAGACCTCTGGGCAGGCGGAAGCATCCTGGGAAGTTAGCCCACTGACCTGCACCCCCCATTCCCACTCCTGATCTGAACTCTGAAGTCATAAAAGCTTTGAGATAGGAAAAGGATGTCAGAGCTAGGAATGGACCTTAGAACAGGGAATGTCAGGGCTGGGAGGGAACTTAGAATAGGGAATGTCAGGGCTGGGAGGGAACTTAGAACAGGGAATGTCAGGGCTGGAAGTCCAAAGCTTCCCCACACATGAGTCATGAGCTCTGGCAGCAATGAGGTCAGCAATGTGACTCTCTCTGATAAACCTCCCGGAGGCCGAGTCCAGAACCTGACTCCCACATCGCCGACTGGCTGCTCTTCTAACATGTGTAGACGCTGTCACGATGAATAAAATGTCGATGCCTTTCCAAGCTTTGAGCTCTTGCCTCGGCATTCATCCTGCAAATCAACCAAGACAAATACCGTGTTAGGAAGTTTTTCCTTTAAAGTTTAATCACTTCGCAAAGGTTAACTCATCTGAGTCCCACAACAACCCTGCAAGGGAGGGGCTATCACTATCATTTCTGTTTTACAGACAGGGAAGCTGAGGCTCGGGAACAGTGGAGTTACTTGATTCTGGAATGCTTAACCTGGAGAAGAGGAGACTCAGAAGGGGGGAGATAGCTGTCACCAAGTGCCAGGAGGGCTGTCCAGTGCAAGAGGGAGCATCCTTGCTCTGCTTAGCCCCAGAGGGGAGAGCCGAAAGTAATAATAACAATAACCACAATGGCGAGCATTTAAGCACTTCGGAAATCTCATCTCAGCTGAGCCTCCCAGCAACCCCGAGAGATAGGTGTTGTGATGATATCCAGGTGAGGAAACTGAGGCAAACAGCATTTGAGTGAGCTTTAGTTCTAACCCAGGGTCATACAGCGACTATGTCTGAGGCAGAACTTGAACTTGGGTCTTCCTTGTCCAAGGTCACACCCTTAGCAAGTATCAGAGGCAGAATATGAACACGAGCCTCCGTGATGTTTTGTGCGATGCTTTCTCCCCTTCCCCATGCTGCCTCTTGTCTTTGACATCAAAAAGGGGCTTAGTGGCTTGGAGTCAGGAAGGAAGGGATAAATAAAGGAATAAAAAAGATATTTATTGAGCACTTACTGTATGCCAAGCAATGTACTAAGTGATGCAAATATTTTAAAGAGACACTCCTTGCTCTCAAAAGACTTACAACTTCGATGTTTTTAAACAAACTTTCACAAAAGGCTATTCACTCCAAAGACACCTCAGGGCATCCTTTCCTCTATCCCCCCTCAGTCTCCGGAGAACGTCGACTAAAAGTGACTGAGCTTTGTTCTTGCATAGCATTAGTCCCACCAAGTTCATGTCCAGACACAGCACTGCTGTCAGTGAGTCCTCCTCTCTGCTTCTGCCGGCCTGCAGCCCCAAGATCGCTTCTTGCTCTTCAAGTCATTGATGCTGTCTGGACCTCCCAAGGTCATAGGCACCATCCCTTTCACTCAAAACAGGAAGGTACAAACTCAGAGGCCGAGGACCTCAGGCCGCACAGCAATAGGACCGAGAGCCAGAAGGGAGCTCAGAGTCCACTTTCCCATCCCTGCCACTTCACAGATGAGGACACCGGGGTCCAGAAAGCTTAAAGTACTTATCAGAGGCCATGCATGTAGCAGCAGACCCTGGGCTTGAAACCAGAAACACTTCTCTGTGTTGCTTCACCTTCTGTGAGACTGGGAGTCGGTGGGCAGCGGGGGCAGGATCCCAAAGAGAAATCTGGGCATCTGGAGCCAGTTTGGATGAGTTGAGGGCAGGGGTAGGGGTGGGGGAAGTATCTTTGGTTTGCTTGCTCTTGTGCATGACTAAGATTCACTCGAGGCAGAGGTTATGGACAATATGGAGGTAGGGAGGCCAGAATTCCTATGGGGTTGGTATTGGGACAGAGAAGACTGTGATCTAGTTATCAAATGTCTTGGGCAGGTGAGGGAGTGGCTTGGAGGTCCACAGAGTGGGGTGACATCTGTACAATACTGAGTGATGTTTAAAAAGAGAGATGACACATCTCAAAATACTCCAGTGGATCTGGAATATCATCTACAATCCCTCCACTGAGGCAGATTGCAACCTATCCATCCCTGTCCATCCCTTACTCCCAACAGACCATTTCTCTTCTCATCATATAACTTCTTGTTTTTTACTCTCTTTAGTCTTTTACTCCCATTCTTCAAAGTTCTTCATCGGTTATGCCTTGAAGCCTGCTCTCACCCACCATGGACTACTTCATTGTCCCTGGGTGATTGATAGTCATCTTTAATTCTCTGATAAGAGAATTTCTTACCCACATTTACTGCAGCTGAGCACGTCACCCAACTAGCAAGAGTCAGCAAAATCAAGCCGGAGATGGCAGCTATGGCTCTGGTGTTAACCGACTACTTTCCTGCTTCCTATAGATCTTCTCCTTCTGCTATCTGTTCTTTGATGTATAAGTCATCATCTTCCCCTATAGCTCTTTGAAAAACGAAACCTATAAACGTAGCCCCAAACTAATGCTCAGGGATCACTGACTTATTGATAAGTATTCAGTGAAGCCTGTGTTCTGAGCATAATAAACCAGAGTTTTCTCCTGTCTCTGCATTGTTGATTGGCAGCGGTATCAAGTCAGTGGAATTCGGGACAATTCTGTCACAATTCTTGGAGACTGTTGTGTTCTCTGCCTTGATGCCATATAAGAGAATGTTGGCTACAAAAATCTAGGCCTTTGCTTTCATGGAACCTTGGGGTCATTGTGAAATGCCACTTATATAAAAATGGAAAGCATTAATAAAGTCACATTAACAAGCATTGACTTACACATGCAAACACTGTGCTAAGCCCTGGGACATGAAGAAAGACATAAGCCAGTCCCTGCTCTCATGGAGCTCACTGTCTAATGGGGGAAACAACACGCAAATAACTAGGTACAAATAAGATTGCACATGGCATAAATTGGAGATGATCTCAAAAGAAAGACATTGTGAGCAGATCCAACCATTCTAGAGAGCAATGTGGAGCTGTGCCCAAAGGGCTGTAAAAATATGCATCCCCTTTGACCCGGCAATACCGCTTCTAGGGCTGTATCCCAAAGAGAACATGCAAGCGGGAAAAGGGCCTGTAGGTACCAAAATATTGATAGCAGCTCTTTTTGTGGTGGCCAAGAATTGGAAACTGAGGGGGTGCCCGTCAATTGAGGGAATGGCTGAACAAGTTATGGCATTTGAATGTAATGAAACACTATTGAACTATAAGAAATGATGAACAGTGGACTTCAGAAAAACCTGGAAAGACTTATAGGAACGGATGCTGACAGAGGGGAGCAGAACCAGGAGAATGTCGTCTGTGAGAACAGCCACATTGTACAATGACTGACTTTGGCAGACTTGGCTCTTTTCAGCATTGCAGGGATCTAAGACGACTCCAAGAGTCACGATGGAAAGTGCCATCCACACCCAGAGAAAGAACGTTGGAGTCTGAATGCAGATGGAAGCAGACTATTTGTTTTCCTTCTGTTTTTTGTTTTGTTTCTTCTTTCTCATGGTTCCTCCCACTAGTTCTAATCCTTCTTTACATCATGACTCATGTGAAAATACATTTAATATGAAAGCGTAAGTAGAGCTTATATCAGATAACACACCATCTTGGGGAGGGGGGAGGAGAGGGAAGGGGAGAACATTTAAAACTCAAAATCTTATGGAAGCGAATGTTGAAAACTAAAAATAAATTAATTATAAAAAAAAAGAAAATTAACTTCATCCTACCTTGATTAAAATGAGAAATATTTTTAAGAATAAAAGCCCACAATGGTTTAAACTATGTTAAGAATAAAAAACATTTTTTGGGGTGGTGGGTAGGGGAAAAACGGGGAGAAAATTTGTAACTCAAAATCTGGCGGAAACGAATGATGTAAATCAGAAGTTAATAAAGCATTAAAAAAAGAATAAAAAATATTTTTAAAATAAAGGAGAGAAAGTTGCTGGATGATGATGGCAGGGGGAGGGTCGCAAAGGGGCATAAAGATATCAACGATTCCTCCTGGCCACGTATGGCAGGGGATATGGGCAGAACATTAAGCTGTGAAGAAGGTGCTGAGAGAAGTGATGTTCTTAGAAGAAAATTGGGTTTCAGTGAGCACTGGAAGATGGAAGAAAAGAAGATACCTAAGATGAAGGGAAGTTCATTGCCAATAGAGGATGCCAGAGGACACGGGAAGAAAGGACGGCAGAGGAGGGCGCCGCAGCCATCTTCAGTGCTGATTAAATGGGATAAGAACCGTAAAATACTTAGCACAGTACTTGACACACAGCAAAGGCTATACAAATGTTCGTGATTATCATTGTTATGAGAGAGCTGATTCCCATCATCCCAGCTGTGCAGGCAGTGGCAGAATAAGGCAGGAAGAAAGAAGCATGCCCCTTCATAGATGTCAGAGCCTGGGACGAAGCCCTGGTCACCCCATCCAAGTTCTGTCCCTGGGTAGAAAATTACTGAATCTGCAGTCAGCTGACCTGAGTTTCCAATCTTGGCTGGGCCACAAACCTTGGGCAAACCACTCCCCCTCCCTAAGGTCTCAGCTTCTAAATCTGGAAAATGAGGGGGTTGGAAGAGATGACCTCAAAGGTCCCATCTAAATCCCATGAGCCGATTTTCTTTGACCCCCAGGAATCAGAGCGCGTAGGAAGGTAGATGAAAGGGCTTTGTTGTGCCAGTTTCTGAGGCCAGGGAAGAAAGTACAAAATGGACCTCATACATGAAAGAGCTGTTTAATGAGACAGTAAGAATGCCAGGTTCAGCTCTGGTGTTTCTCTCTTGGCTCCTGGGTTGGGGGCAGGGCGGAGGCTCCCGCTCTAGCTGGCTCCAGCCAGGATAATCCATCCAATTTGTCCAGTCCCAGGAAGCCCTTCACATCCCTCCCCTCATAGCACCCCAGATACAGACAGGCAAAGCAAACAAAGAACAGTGTGTGAAGAGACGCTCCGTGGAAGAGGGGTTAGCTTTATTGTGCTTGTTGGAAGAAGATATGACCAGGGGGCCATGGGCAGGAGATGCAGAGACCCATTAAGGCTGGACGTTAGGAAAACCCAACAATGAGAGCTCTCCTGAGGGTCACCGGGGAGGGGGTGGGGGAGGAGGCACCAGCTCCCTTCAAGCCAAGGCTCGAGCTCCCTCATCACACGTACTATGAAAAGGTAACCCAAAAACCAGAAGAATAATGGTGGCAGTGGCTATGACGAGGATATGCTCATCATCCTTTGATCCCCATACCAGCCCTGTGAGGTAGGGACTTCTTACTATGACCACTAGTTTACAGGTGAGGAAAGTGGAGCCAAGAGAGGTTAAGTGACTTGCCCAGGGTGATGCAGCTAGTGAAATTCTGTGGTAGGGTTTAAGCTCAGGTCAAAGCAAAGGCTGAACCCCAACTTGGAAAACCCCAACTGCTTCATCAGAA
Organism: Petaurus breviceps papuanus; assembly: GCF_028583685.1. Classification (NCBI taxonomy): domain Eukaryota; kingdom Metazoa; phylum Chordata; class Mammalia; order Diprotodontia; family Petauridae; genus Petaurus; species Petaurus breviceps. The sequence goes on along the minus strand of NW_027185850.1, from coordinate 22,869,068 downwards.
GAGCAAGGCAACAGCCTCCCCCAGATTAGGCTCAACTCAATTCAATTCAACAACCAATGCCATATAATCATAAATAGACTCTATCTAAAACCAAGAGTTTTGGTTTTATGTATTACATATAATGGCAACATTATATGTAATGGAGATAAATTAGACTCCTTTCCAATAAATTTACTTCTTCTGTTTGATGTGGTATTAGAAATGCTAGCTATAACAGTTATATAAGAGGAAGAAACTTAGAGAATGGCCATAGGTCAAGAAGAAACAAAATGATCACTTTTTTTTTCTTTTGGAGGGCAATTGGGGTTAAGTAACTTGCCCAAGGTTACACAGCTAGTTTGTTTGTGTGTGTGTGTGGGTATGAAGTGTCTGAGGCCGGAACCGAACTCGGGTCCTCCTGACTCCGGGGCCAGCGCTTTACTCACTGTGCCACCTAGCCAAAATGATCACTTTTTGCAGATAATATGATGGTGTCCTTAAAAAAGACATAGTCAACTAAATTTAGCTTCTGCCCTTATCATTGGACTGAAACTACTCTCACCAGTTTCCAATGATCTTTTAATTGCTAAATCCAATGGCCTTTCCTTAATCCTCCTTCTCCCTGACCTCTCTGCAGCCTGTGAATCACTCCTCCTTCACACTCCCTTCTCTCTAGGTTTCCATAACCTCACCCCCACCCTAGCTCTCCTCCTCCCTCTCTGACCACTCCTTCTCTGTCCCTTTGGCTGGATCCTCCTCCAGGTCATGCCCTCTAACCATAGGTGTCCCTCAGGGCTCTGGGCCCTCTTCTCCCTCTATACCACTTTACTTGGTGATCTCATCAACTCCTGAGGATTCAATTGCCATTTCTAGGTCTGTACACCTCCAGTCTTGCATGTCCAACATCGTTTCAGACATCTTGAACTATGTGTCCAGTAGACTTCTTAAACTCAATATGTTCCAAATAGAACTCATTCTCTTTCCCCTAAAACCTCCCCCCCCCTCCTGCCTTCCATATTACTCCAGAGGGCACCACCATCCTCCCAAGCCCTCAGGCTCACAACCCAGGAGCCCTCCTGCCCGCTCCCTCTCTCTCACCTCCCCCATGTCCAAGCTGTTGCCAAGTCTGCAACCTCTGTCCAAAACACCCCCTTCTCTCCTCAGACACTGCCCCCACCCTGATGCAGGCCCTCCTCACCTCACACCTGGACTACTGCAGTAGCTGCTGGGGGGTCTGCCTGCTGGTCTCCTCCATTCAGTCACCCCCTACTCTAAAAACTCCATTGATTGCCTATGGCCTCCAGGATCATTCAAAGCCATTCAAAACCTCCCCCTTCCCCACCTTTCTAGTCCTCTCACCCCCTTACTCCCCACCTCATCCTCTTCCTTACGGTGGCACTGGCCTCTCGGCTGTCCCATGAACAAGACCCTCCCTCTCTCAGGCTCTGTGCATTTTCTCTGGCTGTCCCTCATACCTGGAATGCTCTCCTGCTTCCTCTGTGACTACTGACCTACGGAGCTTCCTTTAAGGCCCAGCTAAGAGCCTACTGTCTGCAGGAAGCTTTTCCCACCCCCTCTTAATTCTAGTACCTTCTCTTTATTGATTATCTCTGACTGATCTTATGTGTAGCTTGTTCCCATGTATTTGTTTAAATGTTGTCTCCCCCATTAGATTGTAAGTTCCTGGAGGGCGGGGGCTGTCTTTTGACTCATTTTGTATCCCCAGGGCTTAGCACAGTGTCTGGCACACAGCAGGTGCTTAATAAATGTTTATTAATTATTGAGAACTAATTGAAACAATAATTTCAGCAAGCTTGCAGGACATAAAATTAATCCATATGAATTTTCAGCATTTCCAAGTAATATCCATAAAACTCAGCAAGAAGATATTAAAAGTGAAATTCCATTAAAATTATTACAGAATGTCATAAAATACCTGGAAGGCTACTTTCCAAGATACACACAAGGGCTATATAAATACAACTATGAAAAACCATTACAGAAATAAAGACATGAATGATTGGAAAAGTACTAATTGCTCATGGGTAGGATGAACCAATGTAATAAAAATGAGAATACTACTTAAATTAATTTACTTAGTCAATGCCAAGTAAAATAACGCCATACAGAACTAGAAAAATAATATGTAGAGGAAAAAATGTCCAAAATCTCCAGATAAATTATGAAAAGAAATGGGAATGAAGGGGGCCAGTAGTGCTAAATCTCCAACTATACTACAAAGTAGGAGTTATCCAAACAATTTGGAACTAGCTGAAAAATAGAAAGGTGGATTGGTGAAACAGACTAGGTATACATCATACAAAAACAAATGTATTCAATGCCTGAGTATTCCATAAATGAGGATTATTTGACAAAAACTACCAGGAAATTAGATTCAGACCAGCATTTTACACCTTATATGAAGATAAGCTCCAAATAGCCACATGACCTAGATATAAAAGGTCACATGACACATGAATTAGCAAAAATGGGAAAAAAAATTATCCGATGTATGGATATGAAAAAGGTTCATTACCAAACAAGGAAAAGAAAGGATCACAAAAAATAAAATAGATCATTTCAGTTACATAAAATTTAAAAGGTTTTGCCCAAACAAATCTAAGATTAAAAACTGTTAATAGGGGAAAAATCTTTGCAGCAAGTTTTTCTGATTAAGATCTTTTTTCCAAAATACGTAAAGAACTGATTCAAATTTATAAGAAAAGGATCTATTTCTTAATTGATAAAGTGCCTAAGGCTACAACCAGGGAATTCTCAAGGGAAGGAACCTTTTACATTGCTATATGCAAAAAAAAAAAATACTCCAAATCACTTCTATTTAAAGAAACGCAAATTAAAGCAGTTCTGAGATGCCACCTCATGCCTATCAAATTGGTAAAGTTGATAAGAAAGGAAAATGACAAATGTTAGAGGGACTGAGGGAAAATAGGCACATTGAGGCATTGTTAGTAAATCTATGAATGGGCATAACCATTCTGGTTTTTAAATAATAATATTTTATTTTTCCCAATTACATGTAAAGATAATTTTTAAGCTTTTTAAAAAATTTTGAGTTCCAAATTCTCTCCCTCTCTCCTCTCTTCCCCCACCCCTGAGGCAGTAAGCATTTTGATTTAGGTAATACATGTGCAATCAGGGTATAACCATTCTGGAAAGCAATTTGGAATTATACACAAAAAGTTGTTTGAAAAAAAAAAGTGTGCCCTTTGGCCCAGCTCTACCATTGCTAGACCTATACCCAAAAGAAATTTTAAAAAGAGGAAAAGGCCCCTTATGTACAAAAATATAGCAGCTCTTTTTGTAATAGCAAAAAATTAAGAGACTGAATAACTTGTAGAATCTGAATGTAATGAATGGAGTAGTAGTATGGAATTGAAAGGAATGGGGAGATGATTTAAAAAACCAGGAAGATTTACATGAGCTGATGCAGAATGAAGTAAACAGAACCAGCAGAAGAACTTACACTATGACATCAGTTACACTATGACATCAGTTAGGATAATTATGATGACTTATAAACTGATGAAGAATGAAATGAGCAGAACTAAGAGAACAATTCATTTGATACAAACAACTTTAAAAGACTGAAGATCTCTGATCAGTGCAATGGCCAACCATGATTCCAGAAGACCAAGAATGAAACATGCTGCCATCTCCTCGATAGAAGAGATGAATTTCGGTGCAGAATGAGACACATATACTTTTGTAGACAGTAATTAAGGGAATTTATTTTGCTTGACTGTGTAATTGTTTCAAGAATTTTTTTCTTTTTTTTCCAGTAAGGTGGGAAAAGTAGGAGGGAAAAAAAATAGATTTCTGTTCATTTTTGAGAGGTGGGAGGGAGGAAGAGAGACAGAGAGAGACAGAGAGAGACAGAGACAGAGAGAGAGACAGAGATATGCAGGGTGCTACAGGTGTGAAATATTGGTTCTACTTTCAGATGAGGTCATTATAATATTAGTTTTACTGAACCCCTTTCCATTGTTACCATAGACTTCTAGTGTGAGAGTGACCAGTAAATGTTTGTAATGTAAAAAGAAAACATATCAATAAAACAAAATTCAATCAATCTTCCCTGGACCCCAGTTTCCTCCTCAATAAAATGCGTTGGGCTTAATAACGTTTAAAGGCCTTTTGACTTATTTTCTTCCTCTTAAATTTATTGTTTATTTTTAACATTAATTAAAAAAATTGAGTTGCAAATTCTCTCCTTTTCTCCTAATTCTTCCACATTCATTGAGAAAGCAAGAAATGTGATATCAATTATATGTATGAAATCATACAAAATATATGTCCATATTAGTAATCTTTTTAAAAAGCAAGAAAAATTTTAAAAGTGGACAAAAATATGCTTTCGTCTGTACTCAGGCTCCACTAATTCTCTCTGTGAAGGTGAATAGCGTTTTTCATCATGACTCTCTCAGAATTGTCTTAGATCATGGTATTGATCAGAAAAGCCAAATCCTTCACAGTTGATCATCATACAGTGTTGCTATTACTATATACAATGTTCTCCTCACTTAACTTTGCATCAGTTTATATGGGTCTTCCCAGGTTTTTCTGAAATCTGCCTGCCTGGTCATCATTTCTAATAGCACAATACTAGTCTATCACCACAACTTGTTCAGCCATGTCCCAATTGATGGGCATCCCCTCAATTTCCAATTCTTTGCCATCACAAAAAGAGCTGCTATAAGTACATTTTTTACATATAGGTCCTTTTCTTTTGTCTTTGACCTTTTTGGGATACAGACCTAGTAGTAGTATTGCTGGGTCAAAGAGTATGGACAATTTTATAGCCCTTTGGTCAGAGTTCCAAATTGCTTTCCAGAATGATTGGATGAATTTACAACTCCACCAACAGTACATTCGTGTCCCAATTTTCCCACATCCCCTCCAACATTTGTTATTTTCCTTTTCTGATGTGTTAGCCAATCTGGTGGGTGTGAGGTAGTACCCTAGAGTTATTTTAATTTGCATTTCTCTAATCAGTAGTGATTAGGAACATTTTTTCATATGACTATAAATAGGTTTGATTTCTTCTTCTGAAAACTGCCTGTTCATGTCCTTTGACTGATTATCAATTGAGGAATGACTCATTTTTAAAACTTAATTCAGTTCCTTACATATTTGAGAAATGAGGCCTTTATCATAGAAACTTGCTGTATACCTTTCCCATCTAGTTTCCTGCTTTCCTACTAATCCTGACTGCATTGGTTTTGTCTGAACAAAAATTCTTTAATTTCATGTAATCAAAATTTTTGATTCCTGTGATCCTCTCTACCTCTTGTTTGGTCATAAATTCTCCCCTTATTCATAGATCTGAAAAAGTTTTCCATGCTCTGTTAATTTGCTTACAATATCACCCTTTATTTCCAAATCATGTACCCATTTTGACCTTATCTTGGTATACAATATTAGATGATGGTCTAGTTTCTGCCAAACTGCTTTTCAGTTTTCCCAGCAGTTTTTGTCAAATAGTGAGTTCTTGACCCCAAAGCTTGGATCTTTGTGTCTATCAAACATTTGATTACTATGGTTATTCACTACTATATATTACATACCTAGTCTATTCCACTAATCCCCATCTCTACTTCTCAGTCAATGCCAGATTATTTTGATTATTACTGCTTTGTAATACAGTTTCCACATCTGTAAAATGAGAAGTAAATGGCAAACTACTCCAGTATCTTTTCCTAGAAAACCCCAGCTAGGGTCCTAAAGAATCGAACACAACTGAAAAATGACTGAGCAACACTAATGGCAATGCCCCCAGCACTGTTCATAGTGTTTAGCCATCAGTCAATAAGCATTTTAAGTGCCTACTATGTGTCAGGCACTGTGCCAAATGCTGGCATACAAAGAAAGGCAAAAGACCATCCCTGTCCTCAAAGAGCTCACAGAGTGGTGGAGACGATACACAAGAACAACCATACATGAAGCCGCCGTCTACGGGATAAACAGGAAATGACCAGCAGAGGGAAGGTACCGGGAGGCAGAGGGAGAGGGAAAGACTCCTAGAGTAGTTGAGACTTCAGCTGGGACTTGAAGGAATTGGAGAAACCAGGAGTTGGAGATAAGGAGGGCAGGTGCTCCAGGCATGGGGAACGGGGAGTCAAGAGGAGGGCCTTGGTCATGAGCCAGCTGGGAGGCCAGTGTCGTTGGACTGAAGAATGGGTGTTTGGGAGTAAGGCAGAAGAAGCCTGGCAAGGTAGGAGGGGCTGCCTTATGAAGGGCTTTGAAGGCCAATGAGAGTATTTTGTATTTGATTTTAGGGGCAGCTAGGATCCACTGGAGTTGATTGAGTAGGGGGATGATGCAGACAGACCCGTGCTTAAGAAAAATCACGTTAGTGGCTAAATGGAGATTGGATTGGAGGGGGGAGAGATTCTGGGGGCAGGCAGACCCAGAATCAACTTTGCAATAATCCAGGGGTGAGGTGATGAGGGTCTGCACCAGAGCACTGGTTATGTCAGAGGAGAGAAGGGGATGTATTTGAGAGATGCTTCAGGGTGAAATCGCCAGGCCTTGGCAGCAGCCTAGATATGGGAGAAGGTGACAGATAGTGAGGAGTCCAGGATGAGTCCCAGGTTGGGAGCCTGAGTGACTGCAGAATGGTAGTGCCCCTACCAGTAATGGGGAAGTTGGGGGTGGAGTGGGGAGGAGAAGGCCTAGAGGGAATGATCATTGGGTCAGTTTGGGACATGTTGAGTTTAAGATGTCTACTGGACATCCAGTTCAGATGTCTGAAGGGCAGCAGAGAGGTTAAGGCTAGATAAATATATTTGAGAATCATCAGCATAAATGTGACTGAATCCTTGGGAATTGTCAAGCTCAACAAATGAACAACTATAGAGGGAGAAGAGAAGAGGACCCAGGACAGAGCCCTGTGTGACAGCCACAGTTATGGGGCGTGACCTGGATGAAGAGCCAGCAAAGGGGGTCAGGAGGGGAACCAGAAGGAGCAGAGGCTGCTGAATGGAAGGGGGAGAACCTGGCAGTGGGGACCAAGGAGTATTCCAAGTGAGTGGAAGGAATGAGGAAAAGTTCAGCCACAGCTAGCAAGGGAGTCTGTCAGCAGAAAGAAGCCAGATATCACCTAGAGTCAGAAGATAAAAGGTGCGGGAAAGGGGAAAAAATTAAGATGAAAGCAAGTTTGTTGTCCATGGAGCAGGCATTCCAGAGGGTACTGTGGAAGGGATGGGCGGCTTTTGGTGTCTTAGAAAGGGTAGGTTGATGGAGAGGGGAATGAGGAGTCAAACAGGGCAGGATGGGTAACGGCTTTCAATGATGCCTTACAGGAGGTCAGAAACACTGGGATGGGAAAGTTATGGCCAAGGGGGAATTTGTTAATCATTAAGTAAAAAATTCAGAGATTTCCAAAGTCAATGAATAGTATTATGACCTAAGGGTGGAGTCCTTTGACAGCCTGGGCAATTCTGGTGAGGGGACAAGAACTTGGTGGTAATAAACACTTCATGAATGGTTCTGTTATTTCTTCTTTAAAGTCGTCAATTTCTTGCCCAAGACTTCCTAATCTTTAGCAATACATTCTAGGGTAGGTTCCTTCTGGCAACGTAAACTGTGCCCACAGAAATCCTCAGAAAAAAAATCACTAATATTGATTGGGTTTGACAGGTCTTGCAAAGTTCTCTGTCACATCTAGGACACTTGTCCCTGAAGACATCAGTCCTCTTTATTGCCGTCATCAGGTCAACACATCAGTATCCAGTACCCGGTACTCAGGGAGACATCAAGCCCCACCACTAATCTCTTCTTTCGCTGACCCCTGCTGAGCTACCTGGCGGTACCTGCACGTTCACCCCTTTGTCCTCTGAATCAGTACATACACAGATAGGCTTTTTCTTTAGAGGATCCAGATCTTGTCTCTTCTGGAAAGCCTCCTACTGCTTAGCTCTGAGATTCAGATTCTCTTTCTCCTCTGTGTGACATTATCCCCCTTTCTTAGATTTCCCCACTTTGTTTTAAAACCAAATCCCTTATTCTTTCTTTTTCTAAAGGACCGCCCTTTTCTCCCTAGAACCTGGAGAGTAGAAAAGTGTCCCTCCCTCGTACCCTTTCACCTTCTCTTCCAAAAGGGAGACCAGCCTGCTCTTGGAATAAACAGAAGTCACTTGGCCTAAGAAGAAATGGAAACATCATCCAGTCAGGTCAAAATTCTTTCTGCTTTCCATCCTTATTGGTAGTGAGATCTCCAGGTCTTATCTTTCTTGTTAGCAGCTACTCTGGGGCAAACTGTCTGATTAAAGACATTTTCTTTCTATCAAGTCACAATCCTGTCTTCTGGACTATTGCAAGGACCTTTGGACTGATGAGCAGCCCTTACTGTCTCCCCATCCTAATCCGGCCTCTACGGCTGCCCCTCTATGTGACTTCCCTAAAGCCTGGGTCTTACCATGTCACTTCCTACTCATTAAAGTCCTATGGCTCCCAATTGTCTCTAGTACCCCTGTTTGGCAGGTAGACCCTTTAGTACCTGGCTCCAACCCACCTTTCCAGGTTTACATACTTTACTAACCTTCACACACTTTTCAGTGCAGCCCAATTCACCTCATTGCTGTTCTCCAGCCAAGACTCCAATCCTTTGTACTGATGCTCCCTCATTCTCAGAATGCCCATCTCCCTCACCTCTGCCTCCTAGCACCCTTAGACTTCAAATGCCCCCTCCTCCAGGAAGGCTATCCTGATCTCTTCCCACCAAACCATCTTACATGGATTTTATATCCATTTCATACACACTCATCTGCTTACATACATGATGTCTCCCCAGATAGAATGTAAACTCTGTGAGGTCAGGGACTGTTTTTTTTTTGTCTTTGTATACTCAGCACCTAACAGGCTACCTAGCACATAGAAGGTACTAATAACTATTGGCTGATCAATTGATTATGAGATTGAGAGATACAAGGGTCATTTGGTGTAAAATCCAAGTGAGTGGGCTGGGCAGGAGGCACAGGGGTCTGAGTGAGGGTGTAGTGATGGGACATGGTGTATGCTGAATAGGAAGAGAGAAGAGTGTTACCCCTGATGGCTCCTGGCACGCCCTAGGAAGGGAGGGACCCTAGTATGAGGGAAGGGGGGAAGACTTCTCCCCTAAGACATGGGAAAGACATTCATTTCAGCTCCAAAGGGATGACAAGAGAACAGAGAGCTGTGATTCACTCTTCAGCTGCCCCAGGAAATGAATGTGGCCATCAATCTGCCCTGACATAGGGACGGGAGGGTGGATGGGCATGGGGAGGGAGCAGGTGGGAGAGGCAGCCAGGCAAGAAGGCAGGGGAGAGCCTGTCCCCTCGGGGGAGCATGCCATGAGTCAGGGACAAGGAGAAATTGTTCCAGTATCCCAACCCAGACGGTCCCACGAACAGGCTGTTCTAGCAGTGAGTTCCCACACAGGGTGATCCTGGAGACAAAAAGTTCAAGGCCAAGACTCCGTTTGGGAGGCCCCTTTTCCCCCCGCTCCATGGCTTGGCTTCTCAGGTATCTACCCAAGCCCACACTTCACCCCCACTCCCTTCCCTTCTCTCCAGTCTTGGAAGATGCACTTTCTGTAGAGACTGATAACCTCTCCATCCATGTGTCCCTGCATCCCTTGTAGGACAGCAGCAAGAATGGAAATCGGAGAATCTGGACTCTGACACTCACTGTGTGCCTTTAGGCAAGTGACTTAAATCCCCTGATTTGTTCTGCCCATAGGTAACATGGTGATAATTTGTACCAAGGCCTAGCACAGCATCTATATGTGGTAGATGCTTAATAATTGATCGTTTATCAATTGATCAAACTACCTTCTAACTATTAGCATTGCTTTGTAAATCTTAAAATACTCAGGAAAACGTGGGACCTAATATTGAATAAATTATCAGCAATCTCTCTCTTCACCTACTTATAAACACATACAAGTTTCTCCCATCCCAAAGATGCCTTCCTTAGACTCTGCTTCACCCGTGTCCTAATTTCTACAAAGAGTTGTCTGTGCCATCAGGCTCTGCTATCTTGACACCTGATCGTGCCTCAGTCCCCTGAGAAGCCACTGATCAAAATATTAAACAGCACAGGGCAAAGGCAGATCCCTGAGGCACTCCACTGGAGACCTCCCGCCGCACTGAACCCTTGACAATGAGTTACTATTTGGGTCCAACTATCCTCCAGTCATGACTTCATCTGAGTATATGAGTGTCTACTCCACATGCCTCTGTCTTCTCCATAAGAATAGTATGGTATACTTTAGCAAAAGCTTTGTTAAAATTGTTAAGATCTTCAGCATTTCCTCCATCTGCTACCACTAACATCTATACACATGTGTGCATATACACACAAATACACATACATGTGTACATGGGTGTGCACATATGGGCACTGTGTACATATATCTACATGTATGTCTGTGTGTATACATATATATATCCCTTTAAGGCTTGCAAAGTGCTTTCCAAATATTAGCTCCTTTGGCCCTCACAACAACCTTGGGAAGAGGATCTATGATTGCCATTTTACTGTTTTTATCAGGTGAAGAAAGGGTGGCAGGCAGGGGTGGAGTGACTTGCTCAGCATCATATAGGTAATAAGTGTCTGAGGCTGGATCTGAACTCAGCTCTTCCTTACTCGGGAGCCAGCCCTCTGGGCTGTGTCACCCAGCTCCTAGGTGGAGCGATCCTGCCCCCAAAGCACATGAGGCTCGTTTGGCAGGGCCTGTTTCTGATGAAGTCACACTTTCCTCATGTTTTCACTTTCTTTTTTTTGCAGTAGGGCCGTATGGTTTGCATGATTTCGCAGGTGTCACTGATTTTACATTTCTCACCTTCACAATGGGAAGAGAGACTTCAGAACTCAAAATTTTAAAAGAATGAAAATGGAAAATAATGGGTTTTTTTCAATCTCTGCTTTCCTACCTAGAGCTTTGCCAGCTACTTTAAAAAGCCTGTCTAGAATGTTCCCAGGAACTAGAATCAGACTTCCTGGCTCATTGTTTGAAGACTGCTGTCTTCCCTCTCTGAGAATGGGAGCAGCATTTTCCCTCCTCCACTTCTGGGCCACCTCTCCTGTTTTCCACAAACAAAGATGGCTAGCAGGAGCCAGGGTCCCAGATAAGGAAGGAGACATTGAGAGAGCCCGGGATGCCCTTGAGGAATTCGATCATGTGGTCTGAGTGAACCACATGCTCTGGTCCATACAGGGGAAGTAAGTCACCCAAAGACACACAGCAGGTTAGCAGCACAGGGAAGACTCAAACTCAGGTCTCCGGACTTCCAGCGAAGGGTTCTGTCTGTAGGCACCCAATTCTATTGCTGAGGCAGCTCAGATTGTCAGGAAGCTTTTCACCAGCTGTAATTTCTCCTCCTTAGCTCATAGCTCTGCCCTCTGGGGCCAAGCAGACTGAGGCTAAGCCTTCTTCCCCACGAGGGCCCTTCAGACACTTGGAGACACCCATCATATTCCCCCTGAGGCGTTTCTTCTCTGGCCTCACCAAGCCAGTCCCTCCATCTGGTCCTCGCAGGAGGGCAGCGCTTATGTTTAAACGTTCAGTGGAAAAGAAGTAAGAGGGAAAAGAGCCCTAACGATTCCCATGAGGCCAGAGGGAAATATTCCAGTCCTGGCAGTGTTTGTTCCCTGCAGCCATACTCCCAGAACAATCTCCCCAGCATCCCTCGAGTCCCAGAGGAGTCCCTGGGCTTGGGGTCAGGTGGACTGGGTTAAGTGCTTCACGGGCTAGCTGGGGCATTGAATCAGCCCAGCATGGTTATGCTGGAGGCCTGGCCTTTGGACTTCCCCTTCTTGGAGCCTACATGTCTTCATCTGTAAAATGGGACTATTTCTACACATCCTACCTCCCTCATGAAGCACTCGCTTTATACCTCCAAAGAGGATAGCATTCTCTCTGATTCTTCATTCCCCATTTTCTAAGGGTGTTAGTGTGCTTCTGAGGAGGCAGAGACTGTCCATAAGGTTCCTGCCCTGGGCAGGAGGCCAGATGAGACACACGCTGAGGCTCTTTTCAGCAGTGATGGCCAACATTGTTTGATTCTGCCCTCTGAGCTCTGCAGCTCACTCTGGAAGAGTCTTTCAGCAAGTGACTTAATACTGGTACAGTGGAAAACAGGATGGGGTTCCGAGTCCCAGGGTTAAATCCCACCTCCAACATCTCCTTCCCACCTGTGCAGCCTTGGGCTGGGACTCATTTTCCTCATCTGTAAAATGGTCTTTGAGGTTCTTACAGTTTTCTATCTGTGATCCTATGATAATTACTAATTAAATTTAATAGAGATTATAATCCCTACTCAACTGAGAGCTTCTTGAGGGCAGGGCTTATGTCCTATCATGCCTCCCCAGTGCAGGGCCCTGTCTACAGCAGGCACTAAATAAATGCGGTTTTCTACCAAATGAATGAATGACACACCTTCCCTGTCTCCCTCTCAGAGCTTTTGGGAGGACCAAAGCAGATCCTGGGCTTTGGGAATTCTCAGACTGGGGCACTTGCCAGGGATAGTGGCAGGTATGATTTCCTGGCATCTCTGTGGCTAGTAACCAAACAAGTTTGAGGCCTACAGCTGACAGCTGGCAGTCAGGGAGAGGAAGGGAACCCTGACATTCGTCTGATCTGGAGCTATTCAGGGCATGCTCAGAACAAATTTCCTAAGTCAGGATGGTTGGCACAGGCTTTAACACTCTCCCTTGAAAGGTGTTCAGGATGTCTCATTTGATATCCAGGTCAAGTTCATCTACAGTTCTACAGTCTAGGGTTCTTAGACCCTAGTTATAAGGCTCTACATTCCAAAAGCCTGTAATTCCAAGTATTTGTGCCCTATGATTCTACAATTCTGAGTTCAATGTTTCTTAAGGTTCTCTATTCTTGGTTTCCAAGAGCCTGTGATTCTAAGTTTTATGAGAGGTGTGTAGCACAGTGGGTGAAGAGCTGGACCTCAGAATCAGCATTCACATCTCTCCTCTGACACATCCTGGCTGTGCTACCCTGGGCAAGTCATTAGCTTTGCCTCAGAAAAGACTGTCACAGATCAGTGGCCAGTCTACCCTGGCAGAGGGAACTTTCTCATCCATATATTACCTAGACGAATGAAATCACTGAACTAATAATGCTAAGACTCTGTGTTTTATGACTGTACACAGGCATGGAATTTCCGAGCGGGAATGAACCTCAGAGACCTTATCTGGCATAAGCCCAGCCTGAACAAGAATCCTCTTTAGAACAGATCTGATCAATTTTTCCTAAAGACCCTCTAGTGAGTGGGAGCTAGGAAGTTCTTCCTTATGCCAAGCCAAAATCCAATTAAAAGTTCCATATTCTGAAGTTCTTTAAGAGGTGGCAAAGAGGTAGAAATTGAGGAGATGAGGTCCATGAATTGGGGAATGTCTGAACAAGTTATAGTATATGATTGTTGTGGAATATCACTGTTATAAAAAATGATGAGCAGGATACTCTCAGAAAAACCTGGAAAGACTTACCTGAACTGATGCAAAGTGAAATGAGCAGAACCAGGAGAATATTGTACATAGTAACAATACTGTATGATCATCTACTTTGAATATCTTAGCTATTCTCAGCAATACGATGATCTGAGACAATTCTCAAGGAATGATGATGAAAGGTGCTGTCCAACTCAAAAGGAAGAACTGATAGTGTCTGGATGTAGATTGGAGATACTTTTTCTTTACTTTCTTTATTTTTCTTGGTTTTTTGTGTATTTTGTTTCACAGCATGACTTACTTGGAAATGTGTTATGCATGACTACACATGTGTAATCTAGGTCAAATTGCTTGCCTTCTCAATGAGGTAGAGAAGGGAGGGAAGAATTTGGAACTCAAAATTTGAAAAAAAAAGAATGTTTAAATTGCTTCTACATGTAAATGGGGATAAAAAAATTAAATTGAATTGAATTGAACAAAAAAAGTTCCACATTTCATGATCTTCTCATCAAGCCATGAGTCCATTAGCATTAAGCACCCCCAGGCACTGTGCCAGGCTCTGAGCTTGCAGATGTATAAAGGGTACTGCCCTTGCTCTCACTTTCTTTGTGGGGGAGAGGGAGAGAATTATTCTTTATGAAGACTGCAAATTGGGAGTTGTCACAAGTTTGGGGTGGGCTTGCTTCAGCTTGTTCAGAACCCCTTGGCCAGAAGCCTCCTCCTGGCACCCTCCCATACTCACCCTCAATGAACCTGTCATTCCCCTTGCCTCTAAGGCCTATGATCTATCCAAATCCTCTCCATCCTTCAAGGCTTAGCTCTGGACTCATTTCTTCCAGGAAGCCTTTCCTGACTACCCCAGACCACAGTCTCAATCAACAAGCATTTTTCAGGACCTACTATGTGCCAGGCTGTGGGGCTACAAATACAAACAATGACAGAACCCCTGTCCTCCTTTCAAGGAGCTTACATTCTTTCAGCTGCCTCAGTCAGTCAGTCAATAAACATGTAGCCACTGCTTAGATGAGTTCCCTTCTTTGAGCTCTATAGTCCTGGCTGTGGCCCCAGAGATTGTAAGTGGTTTGTGTGCCCAAGGACTCACAGGGAAACTGAGGCTACCTTCGGGGTCTACTGATCTTTCCACTGCTGGACTGGGCCGGACTCAGGGTCAAAATACCAGGGTTGAAGTCCTGAGCTTGTCACTGACTAGTCAGGTGACCCTGGGTAAGTCAGCTCTCCTCCTATTAGATTATAAATTTCTCAGGGTTGAGAATGCTGCCACTTTTCATGCCTGTGCGTAATTCATGTTGTTAAATTTCATTCAAGTGGTCTGTTTGTGCCAGGCTCAGTCTCCTAGGATCCCAGGTGCAGGGACTTTAGAGATCATCCTGATCAACCCCCTCATTTTACAGATGAGGAAGCAGAGGCCCAGGGAAATGAAGTGACTTACCCAGGGTCACACAGCTGGTAAATGTCTGAAGGAAGATTTGAACCCAGGCTCCTTCTAACAGTACCAGGAGCACAGGTCGAGCCTTCCACAGAGGCTCAGGGATCTGTCCATGTGTCTGGCTGCAGAGATTTGATCACCTGGGCCTCCCTCTCTTTGCTTTGGCTCCTTGGGAGTGGGGATTGGATCATTCTTTGCACCGGCATCCCAGGAATGCAGCACGATGCCCTGAGCACAGAAAGTGCTTGGCAAATGCTTTGTGACTGATTGATTGATGGGCTGGGAAATTGCTGGTGAACTTCAATCGCTGGGAGAATGCCCACGTGCTCCATCTCTCAGCTCTCTGTTGCCGGATCAACCCCTGGATTATTTTACCTTTTTTTGCCCGATACAACAGACCATTATTTAATGGGCAAATACCTGCTTCACCTTCTAAATGTTAATAGAAGGCACAGAGCAGCTAATCAGCTATTATTGTCTCTACCTGGTACATCACTTACATTTAATAAAGGCTTTTTCAGTCACTCACTCACTGCTCTAAGGACCTTGATAGCTCTAACATTCTATGTTCTAAGGGTCTCCTTCTTTTGCCATTCTTTGTTCTAGAGTTCTTCCCATTGCTGACTTGCTATGATCTAGAATTCCTTCCAACCCTAACATTTTACACCCCATCCCATTCTAATGTTCTAAGGTCTCTTCTAGCCTCAACATTGTACATTCCAAGTTAGAACATTGTATGTTCTAGGATTTCTCCCAGTTCTGACAATTTATGTTCTGATATTCTATGTTCTAAGGTCCCTCCAAGTCCTTACATTCCATGTTCCATAAACCAATGCCCTTTGTTCTCAGATGCCTTCTTATCCTTATATTCCAAATTCTACATTCTAAATTCCCATAAAGCTCAAAGCTCAAAAGCCTTGCCCTTATATTCTGTGTTCCATAATTGATGTCCTCTATCCTCAGGCTTCTTCCTCCTCTGACCTTTTACATCTCCTACTCTGATGCTCTGCACGTTACATGGTCTCTTTCAGTTCTCTCCATTTGAGGGGTCCACTGTGTGATCTTTACTCCGAGGAGGATTCCCAGCAGCGGAGAGGGCTTCAAAGCACAGGGGCCATTCCAGGACTGAAGCCAGTTTAGCCCAACTATGGTTTTATGGGTCCTCAAGAATCCCCCCAATCTCCTAAAGCAGCTTGCAGCTCATACTAAGAGCTGGGAAGATAGATGCCTTCAGAAAAACCTGAAAAGACTTAAATGAACTAATGCAAAGTGAAGTGAGCAGAACCAGGAGAACACTATACACAGTAAAAGCAACACTGAATGATGAATGACTTAGCTATTCTCAGCAATGCAATGATCCAAGACAATCCCAAAGGATTTGTGATGAAGCATGCTTTTTGCCTCCAGAAAAAGTACTAATATTGACTGAATACAGACTGAAGCAAGCTATTTTTTCACTTTCTTTCATTCTTTTTTAAACTCCACTCTTCTTATACAAAAGGACTAATTTGGAAATGTTTTACATGATTACACATATATAAACTATTTCAGATTGCTTACCATCTCAGGGAGGAGGGAAGGGAGGAAGAGGGAGGGACAGAACTTGGAACTCAAAACTTAAAAGAAAAGTTTAAAAATGTTTTAACATGTAATTGGAGAAAAAATAAAATATATGGTTTTTTTTAAAGAGCTGGGGAGAAAACATGGGCCTTCAAACAGTTTTAAGGAACCCTGGACTTTGAGGAGATCATACAGAATCTTGTTCACATAACCTAGGAGTCCCAAGTGGGTAATGGCCTACTCTCCTATCTGGGAAGCAGCCAGCTTGTCAATGGGTTCTGTGCCATTGGAATGAGCCATCTCTTGACTTAGCCTTTGCACTGGGCGACCGCAGCACCTAGAGTGTTCTCCCTCGATGTCTGCCTCTAGCTTTCATGGTTTCCTTCAAGATTCAGCTCAAATCCCACTTTCTACAAGAAGTCTTTCCTGGTCCCCCCCCCACTCTCCTCCCACCCCCAGCTGCCAGTGACTCCCCCACAGAGTTGCTCCCATATGCTGTATCTCTTGCAAGTACATAGTTATGTTTGTGGGGGGCTCTCCCATTAGAATGTAAGCTCCTCAAGGGCAGGAACTATTTCATCTTTGTCTTTGTATTGTCAGTACCTGACACTTAGTAAAATGTTTAACAAATGTTTGTTAAATGCTTAACTTTTGTTGTTGTATGTGGTTGGACTTTTCTTCCCTGTCTATTACATTCCTGAAATACCCAAGGGAACTCCTGGTTCAGAATTCTCCCTGGAAAAGTTGGGAGATGCCAGCACTGAAAACTCCCTTCTCCCAAATTCCTGCTGCTGCACAAAGGTTTCAGTCAAACCATTACAAGGACTTTCCTTACATTGAATTAAGAGTGATCTGACTAATCTTTAAAGATAAAATTTCTTGATGACTTCTGCTTTTTACATTACAGACATTTCTAGACCCCTGCCAGATCCTAGCACCAAAGCAAAACAAGTACTGTCTGGCCATGTATGCAGTATTCTGGCCCTGTCTGAGGAGAGGGGGGAGGGATATTGTATTTTCTGCTCCAGGCTGGTCATCAAAATGATTCAGAGTTGAACTTCTGTAAGTAAGAAGTCATGTAGGTGGTTTAAAGAGTGTTAGGTTTGGAGTCAGGAAGAAGAAGGCCTGGGTTCAGTGCTCACAGGCCATGTGACTGGCAAGTCACCTTTCTCAGCCTCAGTTTCCTCATCTGTAAAGTCAGAATAAGAAGTCAAGAGGCTCACGTGTGATCATAGATCTAAAACCCTATAGAAATGTTGGCCATGAAACACTGTGCGATGACTGACTTTGATAGGCTTAGCTCTTATCAGCAATGCAATGAAGAATTCCAAAGCACTCGTGCTAGAAAATGCCGTCCACATCCAGAGAAAGAGCTGTGAGTCCTAATGCAGGTGGAAGTGCGCTATTTTCTCTTTTTTTCTTTCTCCTGGTTTTTCCCTTTTGTTCTGATTCTTATTTCACAACGTGACTAATGTGGAAATGTCTGATGTGATTGTAAATGTATCATCTATATCAGATTACATGCCATCTTTTTTTTTTTTTAAGCAATCGGGGTTAAGTAACTTGCTCAAGGTTACATGGCCAGTTATTTCTGGGTGTGGTGCTGAGTATCTGAGCCCTGGATCTCCAGGTCATTCCATCATTGGAGCCAGTGCTCTTATTCGCTGTGCTACCTGGCTGAAATTACACGCCATCTTGGGGAGGGGAAGGGGAGCGAGGAGGGAAAAATTTAGAACTCAAAATCTTATAAAAGTGCATCTTGAAGATGAAAAATTAATTAATTAATTAAAAAAGAGAAATGGCTGTCATTGGCTATCCATTGTCATAGTCATAGCTTTTCTGGTCCAGCTCATGGTCCTCTGCCCCTCATATCTGTGAGCTTTGGCTTGTCTCTAATGCTTCCTCAAAGGAAGTCCGAGGATGGCCTGGGATGCTATCCCCAGCCAGGGCAGCTGCCAACTGATTTTCAGACCTGATCCCATAGGCCATTCAAGAGTCTGTCCCTCTGATGCCTAATCTTATCTTGTACAGGAGATAACTCAGTCTGGCTCACCCTCTGTACAACGGGAATGACATCCTCTTTTGTAGAGGTAGAAAGGTCAACATTCCCAGTCTTATTGCCACAGCCTTGCCTTTCCTGGGAAGGGATGACTCATCAGAAGGGCTACTGCCCAGGAAATAACCCCTTCCTTACCAGTTGCCAATCAGGCACCCTGGGCACATGTGCCAAGGTCCTAGGCTGTCCTAAGACTCAGAGCTGGTAAAAGAGCCTCAGACATCATGGGGTCCATCCCCCCCCCATTTTAGGACAGAGGAGATGACTTGCCCAAAGGCACACAGGCAGTAGTGGCAGGCCCAAGGTCATCTGACTACAAATCCCAGGCCCCTTACCCATGTTAAGAGGGCAAGGTGCCGGTCTAGGGTCAGTCAGGAAGGGAACCTGGACAATGGAAAGAGAAGCACTTTAAACAGATTGATCTGGAAGTGGGCATTAAGACCATAGAAGATTCAGGCGACCAGAGACAACTTTGCTCAAGGATTCTTTGATAATTAATGTGCTACCAGGCCCCAGAAAAGTCACCAAAAGTGATTGCTACCCCAAAGGTTCAGGAAAGAGTGAAAATATTTAGAATTCCTTCTGGGCTTCCCAAGGGACCTTGACCAAAGCATACTGAGTGAGAATCTGCCCACAGCCCCACTGACCAGAAGCCATCCAGCTCTGCAGGACCCTCCAGGGAGAGGGAGTCCATCCCTCCCCCTGGAGACCCTAACACTAGGTCTCCCTCTGTGCACCTCTACCCCAATGGCTCCTGCCTTCACCCTCAAGGGCCAAGACCAAGGCCTAACCTCTCTTCCATGACTGCCCTTCAAACATTTAAACATAGTGGTCATCTCTCTGCCCTTCCCCCTCCCCACCAGCCTTTCTACTCCAGCTTCAACCTCCCCAGATCTTCAGGGGATGGTAAATAGAGAGCCTGTGAGGCCAATAGTGAGGCCAGGGATGGAGCCAACCTTTCCTCTGTCCAGTTCTTTGGGCCACTCCTTCCAGCCCCCACCCTGGCTGACTCCTTTTACCTTCTATTTGCTGAGAAATGAAAGTTAACTAGAACCACCCATACCTGTGTCCTGGTTTCTCTGCTGTAGCTTGGTCTCAGAGAAACAGAAATAGTAGGGCCCTGGACTTCAGCCAAAGGGTTTGTAGAGCGGCAGAAGTCAGAGATGCCCACACCCTCCTCCCCCCACACCCAAGCATCCCTGGGGTATAGATCAGCCTGGGGGTGGGGGAGGGTCAAAGGGGGTTGGCAGCCACAGAGGTTGTGCAAGATTTTGGGGGGCCCTACTTAGCTGCCTGCCTGGAAGGGAAGGGGACCCAGTGGATGTGATCAGCTTCAAACCTAGAGGCAGCGGGGTAGAAGGAGGGAGACCTAGGTATTTAAGGCCTAGAGTCCAAGTCAGTTATTAGGGGGAGGCAGCTGTGCTCGCCAGTGGTCCTATCCCAAAGCTGGAGGGAAAACAAAACCTCTAGAACTCATTTTTTGTACAAGCCATCCTCCGGGCACACACCTCCTCACCTCCCCTTAGATTTCTCCCAACAGAGCTCACAGACCACCTCTTACAGGAAGCCTCCTCCAACATCCCCCTGCCCCAAGGACCACTTTATCCCCCTTGAAATTGCTGTGTCCATACTATGTGAACATCAAAACCATTTGAAATTTGGGGCTGTTTCCTTTTTCCTTTGCATGAGGGGGAGGTTAGCACAGGGTCAGGTACACAGTAGGGGCTTAAGAGATGCTTGCTGATGTATTGGCTTGGCTAGGGCATGAACCTCCTGGCTGCCCTCCTCTGAATCATCTCCTGCTTATCAAAGTCCTTCCAAGCAGTTGTGTCCAGAACTGAACACAGTCCTCTGGCTGTTCTGCCTACAGATAAGACCACTGTACCGAGCCCTTAGAGACGGAGCGAGCCGAAGGGCATCTGAGAAATGGGGAAGTGCTTTGGAAGCCCCAAGCTGCTCCCTGCTCCCAGACACAGAGACCTAGCTCTTTCAGCCCACAATGCTCTGATGACCCTGAGGGCTGTGAATCATGGGGCACCATGATCTCCAAAGAATCAAAATTACAGATGCTGCAAAGGATGATGGTGAATGTAAGCAAGGTCATGGCTTTGCCTCTGTCCGTCTGTCTCTCTCTCTCCTCTCTCTCCCCCCTCTGTCTTTTTTTCACTCTCTATCTCTGTCTCTCCAGCTGTCAGGCACCTCTCACTCTGGCTTCATGATGAGCTGACTTCCTTTTCTGGGCAGTTTTTCCTGAGCATAGTCAATGTCATTTCTCAAGTACCAACCACCCCAGGTAATAGGCAGAATCCTGGAAAGCCACATGGTGGAGTGAAAAGAGCCCTGGTAAAGGAGTCAGGAATCCTGGGTTCAAACCCCACCTCTGACACCTACCTGGGTGAACGTCCCTGGGCCTCAGTTTCTTTAGGTGTATAAAAACAAGAATGGCCTCTGATCTGTAATGACCTAGATCTGTAAGTTAATAAGCATTTGCAAAGCACCTACTATGTTCCAGGAACTATACTGAGCTCTAGGGGTACAAAAATAAAAAAAAAGAAAGACAGTCCTGCACTCCTATGATCTCTCTGGGCCTCAGTTTCCTTATCTCTAAAAAGAAGCAGGGGTAGACTTGATGACCTCTGCTGTCCCTTCCTGGTTTAGATGAATAATCTAGTGCCTCAGTTTCCTTGTCCTTAAAAAGAAGGGGATGGACTTGATGGCCTCTGCCATCCCTTCCAGCTCTAAATGAATGATCTCCAAAGGAGACTGAAGTCTCTGAAGGTGCTGACTGATTGGCTGAATTGTTGAATGAATCAAATTCAACAAACATTTATTCAGTCAATAAGCATTTATTAAGAGCTTACTATATTCAAGGAACTGTGCTAAGTGCTGGGGTATGAAGGAAGGGCAAAAATTGTCTCTGCCCTCAAGGAGCTCACCATCTAATTGAGGAAACAACATGTAAACAACTATGGAAATGTTATATATACATATATAATATAATCTACTGATAGATCTCTATCCATTAGGAATAGATGTTGATTTCTATATGTATGCATGTATGGAGAGAGAGACAGAGAAAAAGACAGAGGGGGAAGAGAGAGAGGGAGAGAGAGAGACAGAGAGAGGGAGAGACAGAGACAGAGAC
>NW_027185850.1:22820858-22847317 GCF_028583685.1 Petaurus breviceps papuanus | reverse complement strand
GAGAGAGAGAGAGAGAGAGAGAGAGAGAGAGAGAACCTAGAAGACAATCTCAGATGGAAGGTGGAAGCTGCTAGCATCTGGCTGGACTGGGAAAAGCTTGCTGTAGAAGGTGAGATATGTATTCAATCTTAAAGTCAAGAATCCAGGGAAACTAGGAGGTAGAGGTGAGGAATGAGAAAATTCCAGGCACGAACTCAGCTAGAATAAGCACACTCAGTCATGAGACAGAGGGCTCAAGTCTGAAGAGCACTAAGACCACCAGTGTGATTGGTATGTAGTGTGTGTGTGTGTGTGTGTGTGTGTGTGTGTGTGTGTGTATGTGTGTGAAGGGGAGTCAAGTATTAGGAGACTGGAAAGGGAGGCAGGGACCAGGTTGGGAAGGGGACTTTATATTTGATCTTGCAGTGGGATGACATGGTCAGACTGTGCTTTAAGATGCCTTTGGAGTTGAATGGGGAGGATGGGTCAGAGTGAAGAAAGATGTGATGCAGGGAGACCGACCACGAGGCTACTTTGGTAGTTGAAGAGGGAGGTGATGAGGGCTTCAGCTACAGTGATGGCTGAGTGAGTGGATGAGAGAGACATTAGGAGGTAGGACAGGGATGTGAATCTGGATGAATGGGAGGATGGTGGCCTCAACAGTAATAGGTGTTGGTGGGAAAGACATGCTCTCTTTTGGACCTGTTGAATTTGAACTTGAGATATATATAGGCTATCCAGTTTGGGGTCCCTAATAGGCAGTTAGTGAAGCAGACCTAGAATATATTTAGGAATCCACAATCTAATAATTAGACCCATGAGAGCTGATGAGATCACCAAGTCAGATAGTACAGACTAAAAAGGAAAGAGGGCCCAGACAGAGCCTGGGGGCCATCCATGGTTAGTGGGTTTAACCTGGGCAAAGACCAGGCCAAGGAGCCTGAGGAGAGGTCAAACAAGAGGAGAACCAGGAAAGAGCGGAGTCATAAAGACCCAGTGAGGACAGAGTATGTGGTGCTGGTCAGCAGCATCAAAGGCTGCAAAGAAGTTGAGAAAGAGAAAAGGTGAGAAAAGGCCCCTAGGGCTGGCGATTAAGAAAGAGATCCCTGGTCACTTTGGGGAGAGTAGTTGGTTCAGTGATGAGGTCAGAGGCCAGACTGCAGAGCTCAGAAGCGAGTGACAATGGAGGAAGCATAGATCCATGATGTAGGTCACAGACTTTAGTATAGAGGGGGAGTTGAGATATAAAATGACAGCTGGTGGGTATGGCAGGATCGAGAAGTTTTTTAATGTTGGAGCAGATATGGTCCTAGTCAGCAGGGGTAAGCGTTTGTAGATGAGGAGAGACTAAGAGAGAGAGCGGCAGCGATAGTGGGGAGGTCTTGTAGAGAAGATGAAAGCAGATGGGATGAAGGGTGCTTGGAGACAGATTCGCCATGGCAAGGAGAAGGAAGGCCTACGTCCTCACCTCTTCATCAGAGACCGGAGTGCGGAAGGAGGTGTTGAGAGATGTGAGTGATGTGAGTGAAGGAAGAGAGAGGGGAGCTTTGAACAAATGACTGTTTTTGCCCACAAAGTATAAGATGATGCCATTGGAGGCTCCAGGACAGAAGGGAAGGTTGGAGCCATCTTTGTGGACAATGGGAAGGGGAGCTGATTAGAGAGGGGTACAATGATTTATCAAGTGTCTACTGTGTGAAGAACACTATGTAAGTTCCTAGGCAAGATACAGTTTAGGTAAGACAAAGTTCTTTCTCTTATGAAACTCAGGCTAATAAGGTGATAAGATACAGAAGAAAGACAGAGATAATGATATTCTAGGCATTAACATGAGAAGGAGTATTTGTTGTTGTAGTTGGGTTATTAGAAGCTTTGTCTTTCTCCTTCAAATGCTATCTGGAAGTTTCTTGACTCTTCCTGGTAATTTGTACTGCCTGACCCTAGTCACTTCGATAGAAAAAAAAAAGCATCAATATGTTTCCCTAGCTTCAGAAAAGTTCAGACGCTATATGGGGGAGCCTCCACCCTGAGGTGAAGAAGAGGTGAATGTCATTAAGCCACCCTAACTCAGCTAGGAGTAAGGTCCAGGGGCCTCTTGGTTGGGACCAGTGATTCAGGTAAGTCTTCAGATTTGCCCGAAGGCCCCAGGCCTGGACACTAGTGAG
This sequence comes from Petaurus breviceps papuanus, assembly GCF_028583685.1. NCBI lineage: Eukaryota > Metazoa > Chordata > Mammalia > Diprotodontia > Petauridae > Petaurus > Petaurus breviceps. The sequence goes on along the minus strand of NW_027185850.1, from coordinate 22,845,173 downwards.
GAACCAAGAACACTGGACTGCGTGGAAATAAGGGAGGGAGAGAAACAATGTATGTGCCTGGAGCCCTTGGACGTAGCTCAGTGGAAGCACCTTTCACCCATCTGCTCTCATCTTCTCTAGAAGACCGCCCCACTATCTCGGCCGCTCTCTCTCTTAGTCTCTCCTCATCTACAAACTCTTGCCCCTGCTGACTAGGACCATATCTGCTCCAACATTAAAAAGCTTTCTCCATCCTGCTATACCCACTAGCTGTCATTTTACATCTCAACTTCCCCTCTATACTAAACTTTGTGAAAAAGCCATTTCTCTTATGTGCTTATCAACACAGCAAAGATAAGTGGGCATGGTGGGCAACACTGTACTTACGGACTCCTAAGCAATGAGGCACAAAGTCACAAAGAAAAGCAAACCTAGACTATGAGTTATGTGGACTGTGAAGGTCTGAGAGAAAAGAGGTGTGACTTCTTTTCCCACTTGGAGAGACCTCCACCCCAAGGTGACACGTTATTTCTGTAGTGACTATATAGGTCCTTGGTGGTAGTGATACCCACCAAAAGAGAGAGCATCCAGGAATAGCTAGATCTAGGCTTGGTTTTCTTTAGTGTGGATTCTAAGCTTGATGTATGTCCCATCTCTTGGTAGCTTTGACTGCCTGCAAGGACATTTAATATTCTTGATGAGAGCTAGAAACAAGTTAAATTTAGTCAGTCAACAAGCATTTATTAAGTACTTATCACAGGCCAGACTTTGTACTATCTCTGTGCTGGAGATGGAAAGAAAGGCAAAAACAGCATCCTTGCCCTCCAAGAGCTCATATTCTGAGGGAGACAACATGCAAAAAGTTACAGGCATGAGGTATATAGTGCTGGTAAGGACGTGAATCCAAAGAGATGACCACTGAGAATTCTCTGAGATGGGAATGAACTAGGGTCTGCAGGGGGCCAGAGCTTCAAGATTAGGCTGTGGTTTGCAAGTGCCCTACAGTGTTGCAAAGAGTAAGTGGTCCGAGGTTCCCAAATGCCTTCTCCACATCTAGCCCGAGAGGCAGCTAGTACCAGCGTTCCAGGGGAAGAATGGGGATTGGGAATCAGAGAGCCTTTAATTCCCATCCTGGCTCTTCCACCTTCTAACCTCTCTGGGCCTCAGTTTCCTCATCTGTAAAAAAAGAAGGGATTGAGCTTCAGGATGATCTTTAACATCTCTTCCAGCTTTAAAATATATGACATCCCCCTCCGTTTTATAGGTGAAGGACTTGATGAGGAATGACTTGTCTGAGGTCAAGCAGTTGGTAAAAAAAAAAAAAACAACAAATCAGAGTTGGGATTCGAATCCAGATCTTCAGACTCCATGATGATCTGCCTCCCTACTGTAGCTTACAGTCCTTTCTATGGGAGATTAAGAACTAAACGCTTGTGGTAGGCTCCCAGGGGGCTGGGAGCAGCCAAAGAGACAGCTCTTTACATCCCCCCCATCCCAGAGGTCTCCTGAGACCTGCCAGGAGGATGCTGAGTCCCTCTCCATCCCCCTTTGTCCTCTTAGGAACAAATATGGCTCCAAGCTGGGGGCAGCAGCCACACTCACTGTGATTACTTCCTTTCTTTGGGACACAGCTGGGAGACAGGAAAGGACTGATTTGGGAAAGGAGCTGAGCTGGTTTGAGGAGCAGGTGCGAGTCTCCAGAACATCGAGAACAGAGAGAATGAGCTTAGTCCCCTTCCATCCCCTTGGAATTTATATGCTGAGTCAGGCATCCTTCATAGGACAGGGTGATAGTCAGTGCTCTGCTCTAGGGGAACATGGGAGTTGTCTTTAAGAATTTCAAAGGCTCTCACTTGGTCCTCACCACAATTATTGCCATTTTACAGATGAAGAAACTGAGGCAGAGAAAATTCGAGTGGCTTGCCCAGGGTCACACATCTATTAAGTATCTGAGTCAGGATTTGAACTCGGGTCTTCCTGACTTCGAGCCCAACACTCAGTCCACCAAACCTACCTAGTTACCAAAATCCTAGAACTGGAAAGTCGGAGGAGACCTCAGTGGCCATCTAGTCCAAGCCAAATCCAAAAAGAATCCCATCAACCAGCCTTGGTTTGAAGACCTCTGGAGGTGGCCCAGTCCATGACCACACTTCTCCTGCCCCTCCGACCCTGCTTCCTCATCACCCTCCTCCTGCCTTTTAAATGGCCCCATCCACTCCCATGGATTCATGGATGACTTTACACAGCTACCTTCCAGGTCCCTTTCTCTAACCTTGGCTTCTGTCCAGAACGCCAGTTCCTTCTTTCCATTTGCCTTCTGGATCTCTTGGTCTCAACTCCCACATGTGCCTCAAACTCAGGATGTTCACATTTGTAAAATGAGAGGGTTAGACTTGACCTGGAGGCCCCTTCCAGCTCCAGCTGCAGGATCCTAAGTCTCTGAAACTCCCTGAGCTTAACATCCCTCATCTGTAAAATGGGAGGCTCGGGGCTGGGAATCGATGGCCTTGGAAACCCCTGCTAACTCTGAATCTATCATCCTGTGAAACAAGAACATCCTCCCCCAGTCTTTGAAAAAACAAGCTTTATTGTTGTCTTTTGCTTTTACACCCCCCCCCCCCCCCGGAAGCTCCCCACCTTTCCTCTCCCAGAGAGGCGTCCTCATAACAAAATGCAAAACAAGCAACTTTACCAAAAAAGGAGAAGAAAACAAGCTTGTCGAAACCAATCAGCAAAGCGAGAGTCTGACTTGGTATGAAGTGTCCCACACTCATAGTCCTCTCACGGAGACAAAGAAGGGACTCCCTAATCCTGCCCCTTCCCTTTCCCTTCCTGTGTCTTCAGAGGTGTCATTATCTTCCTCCTCTCCCTTCCCCCACTGAATCTCATTGTTGACTCATCCTTCTCCTTCCTCCCCCACATAAAGTCAGTTGACAAACCCTAGCACGTTCTTTTCCATCCATCACTTCCTCTCCTCTTCCCTGCCACCATCCTAATCTTGGCCCTCACTGTCTTACCTAGAGCATCATAATAGCCCCATAAATGGCCTTTCTGTCTCCACTTGGACCATGTTCCAATCACTTCTGCACATGCTGCCTGAGTAATCTTTCTAATGGACCATCATGCTCATATCATTCCTCACTCTTTTTCTTGATTTCTTTTCTTTTTTTTTTATTAATTTGTTTGTTTACTTTTAGTTTACAAGATTCAATTCCACAATTCCTTGAGTTTCGCATTCTGTCCCCCCCTCCCCTCCCCACCCCATGGCAGCATACAGTCAAGTATAGGATCTGTAAATACTTTCACATTGGACATTAGTCAGGTTATAAAGACAGATTGTATCAGATGGAATGAACAATGGGAAAGAGGACATAAAACCAAACAAGAAAAGGAAAAAGATCAGGTAGTTTGCTTCAATCTGGATACAAACTCAGTTCTTTCTAGTTCTTTCTCTGGATGCATTTATTTCTCTCCATCATGAGTCTTCTGGGATTGACTCATATCACTGAATTGTTGAGAAGAGTCCACTCTATTAAAGCTGGTCATCACACATACGTTGTGTCTGTAATTGTGTACAGATTTCTCCTGGCTCTACTCTTCTCACTCAGCATCAGTTTGTATAAGCCTCTCCAGGTAAATATGAAGACCGTCTGCTCCTTGTTTCTTATAGCACAATAGTATTCCATAACATGCACATACCACAACTTGTTCAGCCATTCCCCAATTGATGGGCACCCCCTTAATTTCCAATTGTTTGCTATCACAAAAAGAGCTGCTATAAACATTTTTGTACATATGGGTCTTCCTCTCACTTCTATGATCTCTTTGGGATACAGCCCTAGAAGTGGTATTGCTGGGTCAAAGGGTATGAAATTATTTATAGCCCTTTGGGCATAATTCCAGATTGCTCTCCAGAAAAGCTGGATTGCATTCCTCACTTTCAATGGTTCTCCATCACCCACCAGAAAACAAGGACCATCTTCTGATCCTGGCATTCAAAGCCCTCCACAGCAGGGCACTGACACGCCTTCCAGTCATACCTCATAGTAGCCCTTTTCTTGAGTTACCGTACCTGTCCCTGTCTAACGGGACCACTCTCCTTTTCTCCTCCTCATCCAATGCTACCTTATCTCTATGGCCTTGCTCCACCCACGCCTGGAATGTCTCGTCCCTATGGCTTCCCTCCAGCTAGAAGTAACTTTTCCCTTCTCTCATTTCTCACAGGCTTTGACCTAGACTCCTTCTTCTTATCACACTCTCCCTTGTATTATAATTCTTAGTGAACATATATTTCTGATCTCTATTAGATTGTAAGTTCCTTGAGGGCAGGTAATCCGTTTTTTTCCCTCTGTATCCCAACACAGGCCAGTGCCTTGCACATAGAGATACTGGTTTAGTTGACTTTAACATGATGGCATTGGTTGTTGGTGGTGATTATAGGGATTGTGATGGCGGCCGTGTTGCTCGTTGGTGATGGTGGTGATGAGGATGCTGGTGACCATGGTTGGCATAGGGGTGATGATGGTCATGACTGGGAGAGTAGTAATAATGATGGTCATGGTGGTGACGGTTGTTACAACGGCAATGCTAATGACTCTAACGAACATGCCCCAGTGTTGATGACGATGGCAGTGATAACTTCCTTTCAGGCTTGGTGTTTCCAGGTGGGGACCATAGCAGTTGGGCCATTTGAGCTTGAATTGGCCTTGATTCATATAAATGAGACACACTCAGTGGAGGAGGAGGGAGGGCTGGTTCATCCAGATGAGCCATTGTTGGGGTTGACGGGAAGGAAAGCAATGGAGGCACGGATCGGCTTGATTATAGTCAGGTGCAGAACCCAGGCAACGAAGAGCCATTTTGCTGATGACTCATCTTCTTCCTCCTCCTCCTCTTTCCCTAACGCACCAATCCAAGTCAGCTACCACTGTAATAAATGAACCTCAGCTAAAGCAAAGATGACTGTATTAATAGCAACTGAAAATTATAGCGCACTTTAAGGTTTGCAAAGCACTTTCCAAATGTTATCTCATTTGAATCTCAAAATGAACCTGTGAGGTGGGTGCTACGGGTATTATCATTCCCATTTTACAGGTGGGGAAACTGAGGCTCAGGGAAGTTCAGCCTTGCCTGGGGCCACACAGAATCAGGACTTGAGCAGGTTTTGCTGACTTCTAGTCCATGACATTCTTCCCTACTGAGCTCATTGAGGATTGTGTGGTGTGACAGATAGAGGCTGAGCCTGGGAGTTCTGAGACCCAGACAATGCCAGTAACTCACTATATGACCTTGGGCCAAGGGCATCCTCTGATGACCAGATGGCCCCTAAAATCCCCTCCAGATCTGTTCTTATGTGTTTCAGGTTCTAAAGGTTTCCTTTTGCTGCTTGGTTTCTGGAATAGAAGTAATGGGAGCCCCCTTAGGGAAGGGATCACTCCCTCTTAGAGTTTGTAAGAAGGAGGGAGAGGAAAGATGTTGTAGCCTGGATGCTGGGAGAGCAGGATCCAGGGGCAGAACTGGGAAGGTCCCAAGGACTAAAGTCCTATAGAGGAAGTCATCCCAGGAGGGAGGGGAGATGCTCCAGATGAAATTCTTTTTTTTCTTTCTTTTTTTTGGAGGGCAATTGGGGGTTAAGTAACTTGCCCAAGGTCACATGGCTAGTTTTTGTGATAAGTGTCTGAGGCCGGATTTGAACTCAGGTCCTTCTGAATCCAGGGCCAGTGCTCTATTCACTGCACCACCTAGCCGCCCTCCAGATGAAATTCTAAAGGCCAAAGGAAAACGAATCAGTGAGGCGTAATGGGAGAAACAGAAAGCAATCACAAGGGCCACAGTTTTGAAGAGAAGCATTCTAAAGACCTAAGGAAGGGTAAATAACAGAGCATCCAAGCAGTGGGGAGACACAATGCTGGGAGTGTGCAGCTAGCTGGCGCCATAGTGCACAGAGCGCTGGGCTAGGGATGGGGAAGATTCCTCTTCCTAAGTTCAAATCTGGCCTCAGACACTTCCTAGCTGTGTGACCCTGGGCAAGTCACTTCACCCTGTTTGCCTCAGTCATCTCATTTGTAAAATGAGCTGGAGAAGGAAATGGCAAACCGCTCCAAGTGTCTCCACCAAGAAAACCCCAAATGGGGTCACAAAGACTCAGACATGACTGAAACAACATCAGCTCTGAATGAGCTGAGGGGGAGAAGGGGAAAGGAATGAGCATTTATATAGCGCCTATGTATGTGTCAGACACTTTACAAATATTATCTCATTTGATCTTCACAACAGCCCTGAGACGTAGGTGCTGTTATTTTCTCCATTTTACAGTTAAGGAAATTGAGATAAACAAATTAAATGACTTGCCCAGGGTCACACAGCTAGTGTCTGAGGTCGAATTTGAACTCAGATCTTCCTGACTCTAGACCCAACACTCTATCCACTGTGCCACCCAGTCAGAATATAGGGAACAAAGTAGAAAGAAGACAAAAGAGATAACCAAGCTGCTGAGACGGACAGGACAGTGATAACAGATGAGGGCAAGAAGGCAGAACCAGAAAGGTAATTAGCAATTTTGGTGCCCAGGGCAAAACACATATTAATTAAGGACCTGCTCCTTCCAGGCACTGTTCTGAGTGATGGGGATAAAAAATATAATGAATGAAATAATTCCTACTCACAAGGAATTGGCCTCTCCCTTTGGAGGTGGGATAGACAACAGGGGAGCAGAGTGGTTAGACTTGTGCTGGGGGCAGATCACCTGGGCAGCTGTATGCAGAGCAGACTGGAGAGGAGAGAGACTGGAGGTAGGGAGGCCACACTGCACTAGCCTGGACAGGGGGAGTGAGAACATCCCTTTCCTCAGCAGAGACAGTGGTCGGAATGTTGCAGATCTCATCAAATGAGGTCATCAGATGCAGTCACCATGCAGGGAACAGGTCCTTGACAGGTTTTTTTTTGTATGTTATGAGGGAAGGTTCAATTCTGGGCCAGGGTTAGTAGTTAGGGTCACACAAAAAGCATATTCAGAAATGCCTGTCACATTTTTGAAAAGAAAAAGATCTTAATAAATTTCACTTTAAAGAGAAGGGCAATTTACATCCCACCCACCTCACCCCCTTTTTTGACAGAGCTGTGAGTGTGGCAGACCAGGGGATCACAGCAGACAGAGCTGGCCAGATTTTAACAAAATTGTTTGAAGATGTTTCTCATCTGCTTCTTTGGGAGAAAAGGGGGCAATGTGAACTAGACAGACAGCTGGACTGGTGACTAACCGGATGTCCGGACTCAGAGAGTTGTTAACTGTCCAGTGTCATTTTGGAAGGAGGTCTCCAGTGGAGTGCCACAGGGATCTGTGCTTGGCCCCACGCTGTTTAGCATATATTTTTAAATTTAAAAAAAATTTTTTTTTTGCTTTTCATAGGGGCAATTGGGGTTAAATGACTTGCTGAGAGTCATACGGCTAGTAAGTGTTAAGTGTCTGAGGTCGGATTTGAACTCATGTCCTCCTGACTGCAGGGCTGGTGCTCTATTCACTGTGCCACCTAGCCACCCCAGCATATATATTTTTTTTAAATCAACGCTTCAGGTGAAGGCACAAATGACCTGCTTGTCATATTTACACATGACATAAAACAGAGATGAATAACTAACAATCACTTTATGTATGATACAATCAGGAATCAAAAAGGATCTTGACAGGCCAAGACAAATTAGGACAAATCTAAGAAATTAAAATGCCCTAAGGCTAAATGGAAAAAAAAATTTTTTAAATCACCTTCATGGACAGAAAATAGGGGAAGCACAGTTAGCAATTTGCCTGAAAAGGATCTGAGGGTCATAGTGGAGGGAAAGTTCAGTGTTTCAGCAGTGAGCTGTGGTCACCAAAAAAAAATGCTCATGGCATTTTGAGCTACAATAATAGCTCACATCTTCCTGGCTCTTTTTGGATTACAAAGTATTTTATGTGTATTCTCTCATTTGATCCTCATATCAGCTCTGTAAGGAAAGGGCTATTGTTACCCGCATTTTAAACACCAAGAATTGAGAATGAGAAGGGTTAGGTGCCTTGCCCAGGCTCCCACAGCTGGTGAGTGTCTGAGGCGGGTTAAGTCCACCAAGCCAAAGTGCTTCTTTGGTCCTCTCCCCTGGTCAGGCCCCATCTGGAGTGTTATGTCCCATTCTGGGCCTCGTGGTTCGTTGCTGAGTGTCCAGAGGAAGGTGGCCAACACAGCAAAGGGTCTGGAGTGCATGGATTCTAGGGCTCGGTTCAAGGAGCCGAGAATATTTAGCCTGGAGATGATGGGTGCTTTCAGCATCTCCAGGGGCTGTCATGTGGAAAAGGGATTCATCTTGTTTTCTGGCATCTGAGGACAAACAATGGGTCAGCTTGACCTCAGGAAAACCTCTCTAACAGGGAGAGGAGCTGCCCCATGGCAGGAGGAGGGAGTGGGAGGACAGGAGCTGCCCCACAGCGGGAGGAGGGCACTGCCCCACGGTGGGAGGAGGGAGTGGGAGGACAGGAGCTTCCCCACAGCTGGAGGAGGGCACTGCCCCACGGTCAGAGGAGGGCACTCCTCCTTGGAGGCCCAATGACCACTTGATCAGGACGGGCGATAGAAGGGACTTTGTCGGGCTCTAGGTTAGACCAAACACTCCCTGATGGCCCTCCCAACTGGGGTTCTAGGACTCCCCTTCCCTTCTAGCTCCCTGCTCTTCTCCTGAACCCCCAAATCACTCTTTGCCCATCTTTATAATGAGGGGGTTGGACCAGGTTGCTTCTAAGATCTTTGCCAGCTCTCAGTCCATGATCTATAATAAGTAAGTAATGGCCTTTCTGGGCGCCATGGTGACCAGCCTGTCGATGTCCACTCAGAACTTCCCTTCCGAGTTTGATCTGGAGCAAAGAAAGGAAAATCAATGTATCCTCCCATGTGCCCACCAAGCCCCAAATCCGATTGGCTGGGCCAGAGGCAAGCTCACCTTATAATAAGCCCTAGTCAGCAAGCTTGGACTCAGGTTGTTATTAAAATGCTAATTCCCTCTCCTGGGCCCTGCCCGGGTTTCCTTTCTCAGAGAGGCTTTGCCTCCTGCGCTGTCTGGGAAGGATGGACGCTTAATGAGGACCTTTATACAATAATCACAACTGTGCCAGCACCTCCTCACATTTCCCATTCCCCCTCGGTCCCTGCACTTGACATGGGGCCTTTATTCCAATCTCATAGAGAACCGTTTAAATAATTTATCTGGACAATATTGCAAACATGTTTCTCTGCACCCAGTTGGATAGAGGTGAATAATGCAGGCTCCTGAAAGACATGCAGCCCCCACAGGGAAGAATGACCAGGAGACCATCCTGGGACTGACGGAATCCAGAGCCAGTCTTGTTTCTTACAGCTGTGGATGAGATAACCTGAAAGCATCTCTCCATGAATGAGCCTACAGCCTTGGACAAGTATTCTCCTCCCTGGGCCACAGCTAGGGGGCTCCATAGTGCACAGAGTGCCAGGTCTGGAGGAAAGAAGACAGTTCAGATCTTACCCCAGATATGTGCTAGCTGTGCGACCCTGGGCAAGTCACTGAACCCTGTTTGTCTCCGTTTCCTCATCTGTAAAATGAGCTGGAGGAGGAAATGGCCAACCCCTCCAGTATCTCTGCCAAGAAAAGCCCCCAAAGAGTCAAACACAACTAAAAAGACTGAACAAGTGCCTCAGTTTCTTCAGCTGTCAAATAAGGGAATTGGACTAGACGATCTCAAATGTTCCTTTCCAGGTCCAAATCTCTGAGCTTAGGCTCCCAGTCCATGTTCTCATTTTTCAAAGCACATCCTCACCTCTCCTTTCACAGGATCCTGGGGACAGTGGGCTCAGGGCTGCAAAAGGGACTTTGAGATGCCCCAGGTCTCTGTTTTTACATCTAGGGGCATGATTATTCCCATTTCCACGTGAGGAAATTGAGGCCTCAAAGGAAGGCTGTAGCAGTCAGGCTCCCTCCTCCAATCCAGGCTGCACCCAAGTGCCAAGTGGAGATTCCCAAAGTTGAGTCCTGGCCATGTCTCTCCCCCACTCTGCAAACTTCAGTGACTCACCAGTGCTTCCCAGGTCAGCTGCAGACATCGCCCTTTGTAACCCGGCTCCATCTCCTCTTTCCGAGCTCTTTATATAGCATTCCCTTTCCTGTAGTTGACAGTCAGCCAGATCAGCACATTTACCGTTCCCCAGCATTCCTCTCCGTGAGCCTTTGCACAGGCCGGCCCCATGCTGGCAATGTTCTCTGTCCTCACCCTTTCCTCTTGGAACCTGCGGCTCCATCCAAGGCCACCCCTTTCAAGAATCTCTTCTGCAGTGCCCCAGTGGAGAGCGCCTTCTCCTAATCACTGGCCATTGATTTGGTTTGATCTCGTATTTGTTCATCTTTGAATACACCATATACTGCACTGCCTTCCCCTGGTCGTTCAAGGAATAGGGGTGGGAGGGATAGTCCTTATCTGTAAAACAGGCTTAGTAATAGCACCTACCTTCCAGGGTTGATGTGAGGATCAAATGAGAGAATAACTGTATTAATTATGTGCTGATTATTGTATTAATAATAATAGCACAGCGCCTGGTACATAGTAAGCCCTATGTAAATGTGAGCTATTATTATTATTAAAGGTTTAGACACGGGAGATAGAGGCATGATATGGATGGGGAGAGTAGAGTAGAAGCTCCTTGAAGGCAAGGATTTTTTCATTTTGCTTTCTCTTCCCCTAGCACCTACCTAGTACAGTGCTTGACACATAGTAGGCTCTTAATAAAGAATTGAATTAATTGATCGATGGATTGAACCCAGGTCTTAGAATCATAGAATGTCAGACCTAGAAGATGCTTTGGTGATCAATAGGTCCTTTTCCATCTTCAGCTGCTCCTTTTTTTCTCCTTTTTTTTGGAGGGGGCAGGGCAAGGCAATTGGGGTTAAGTGACTTGCCCAAGGTCACCCATCTAGTAAGGGTTAGGTGTCTGAGGCCAGATTTGAACTCAGGTCCTCCTGACTCCACCTAGATGCCCCCAGCTGCTCCTTTTGACCAAAGAGGAAAATGAGCCCAGAGAGGTATCAAGGCTACCCAGTGAGTGGATGGCAGAGCCAAAGGCAGACTCAGACCAAAGCCTGGTCTTTCTCCCACTCTATTCCACTGTTTCTGAAGAAAATAAATTGAGAGACATCAAGGAAGAACAGAAAAGACACTGGATTTAGGCTTAAATCTTGGCTCCAGCTTTTCCGAGGTCCAGAACCCCAGACAAGGTGTCTAATTCTCTGAATTTGGAAGGTGAAGGGGCTATACTCTAAGGTCCCTTCCAGCTTAGGCCTAAGTCTTGGGGCCCCTAAATTAGAGGCTGGGGAGGGCACTTGTGAGGCAGGGAAGTCTTCCACCCATGGGCACCCTGGGTCCCAAGGGTTACAACTCAGGTCTTTGGGTTTAAGAACTGAAGAAAAAGCAAAGATCTCCTTGTTATGCAACAGTCCCAAACAGCTAGCACCACCCCCCTGGACAGCAGAGAATGGTATCTGCTTTGCCCCTCAAGTGTGTCCCCAAGCCACAATGGCCTTGATGGCTGATAGAGGTTGCTATCAGTGCCCATGCCAGGACTCAGGCTGGGGGAAAGGAGAGAGCTACCCTCATGATCCCGGACTCAGTGCACTGTGAGCAAGGATAGAGGGAGGCTCCAGGAGAGGGCTCCCGGCTGGAGGGTGAGGCTTGCCCCTCCTCTCATCTGCATCTGTCCCCCGCACCCTGCTCATTTCCTCTTCCTCCCCCAATCTCTCTGACATGGATTGTGTGGTGCCTCCTCATTAAAGGCCGACAACACTGTAATTACAGGCATGTCTGTGAGTGGCACAGTTTCCAAAGGGGCGTGAGGGGCGTCCATCTGCTGCCTCCCCATTCCCATCTCCTTTTCCTCCCTCTCTCCTGCTCCAGAGCCCTTGACTCCCTGGTACCTCGGCTTCAAAGAGAGACTAGGATGGAGAGATGAGGAAAACTCTCTCCCTGGTGACTTCCTTAAGGCCATACATCATACACATTTAGAGCTGGAAGGCTCCTCAGGGGCCATTAGGATGTTTTACAGATGAGGAAACTGAGGCCCAGAGAGATGAAATTGCTTCTCCAAAGTCACACAAGTAGTAAGCCTCAGAGGTGGGATGAGAGCCCAAGGTCCTGGACTCTAGAGACCACAGGAGAGGTAAATGGGGCCAGGCACTACACTGGAGACTGAGAGTGAGGGGATGGACAGCCACCCCAGGGGTACAGAGAAGGGGAATCTCTGGGGATTGGGGTGAGGAGTAGAGGATAGGAAGGGCAGAACCACCAGGCCTGGTCAGCCCCAAGCCAGGAATCTGGTCCCAATCCCATCCTGGGAAAGTGAGTTAATGTCTCTGGAAAAGTCGGATATCGAGCCCACTAACTTGCAGGGAAAGTGCTACAGAAATGAGTGATTCTCATCATTATTTTGAACCAACAGGGGATGGTATTGTCCAAACACCCGGTCCTGGGAGGGCCAGGCACTGGCCATTAATCATTCACCCAATGGTTATAGGCTTTACCCAATAGCAGGAGATGCTCTGGTGGAGAAGTCAAGCTCCCAGTGAACCTCAGAGAGGTGGTTTCCTCTATCCCTTATCTCTGCCTCTTTTGTGGTCCTCATTTCCCTTGCCTAGGGGATTGTGTGTGTGTGTGTGTGTGTATGTATGTGAGTGTCTGTGTGTGTGAGTGTGTGTCTGTGTGTGTATGTGAGTCTGTGTGAGTGTGTGTGTGCATTTATCCAATTAGATTTTTATGGCTGGTGCATTATAGTAGCATTACAGGTCAAGACTGGTTTAACTCATATCATTGTTTATTCACAGACAAAGGAAATACAGGGATAAAACCCCCAAACATTAAGCCTTCTGCCCTGAAGGCTACATGCCCCGAGATCCACCCAAACTCAGGCAGCCTCAAGCCAGTCTATGGGCATGCTCAGACCGCAAGAATTTCAGAAGCACAGTTAAGCTTCCTGGGTTCAGAACGTCCTTCCCTGGAAGGCTCAGCCACTCAGAATCCACATGGCCAAGTTTTTCACTTGCTTTTCCCACCCATTGTTCTTCTCTATCCCAGTACAAGTTGGAGGGGAGGGATTTCCACAGGACATGGCAGGCTCACCCAGAAACAGATAGCTTGAGGTTGAGTCCCTGGAGATACTTATCCCAGATTCAAGGCACGCTGGGTCCACACTCCTAGAACCATAGCTCAGAAGTCCCCACCAACATACTTTCCTTTTAATAGTCAGCCAGAGGACTCAATTAGCTCAAAGCAAAGACATTTACTGGAATACCATATGGAGAAGATTTACAATAGAATATTCCCTTCATAAATTTAGAGATTACTCTCCTATTAACTCACTTAATGGGTAGAGAAAGTCACCAATCCATGACCAGAGGCTAGTCCATTGTTTCGGCCAATCCTCAGCCATTTTCCTGATCCACTCATACACACTGACACACATTCAAAGTCTGACACCCTATAATTTTGTCAAGTAGATTGGAGTACTTGATTGATCAGGGATCCCCTGCTATGCTCACATAGATACTCTGGTCCTATTACCTCCCATCCCCTTCTCCACCTTTGTTCCTTTCCTTCAAAAACACTAAACATAGCTCAAATTCCTGCCACATGTAGTTATGAAGGATACAGCATATAAACAAAAATATTAAAGAATTCTAATTCAAGATAGGTGTGGTGGTGGTACAGGACAGGTCCTGACCAAGCAACAGGGAATATTTAGTCTGGAGAAAAGAAAACAACGAATGTAGGTTCAGAAGGTCCCAAAACAAAGGCTGGAAGAGGTCTCAGAGGCTAATCTGGGCCAAGCCCCCTCCAGACTCTACAGATGAAGAAACTGGGAGAAGGCAAGTTAAGTGACTTGTCCAAGGGTACACTGAATGAGGGATGATCATTGTCTCAATTATTGGCAGATGTCACAGGGTCCTTCCTATGCCCTGCTGGCAGTCATGGTATTGCCACTGATTTTGCCCAGGTCTGCTCCCACAGGCCCATTCTTTCCCTCATCCCATGGGGCAGAATCATGATTCAAAGGTGCCCAGAAGCTCCTTATCCCTCTCGTCATTGCTTGATTCTGCACCATTTCTCTACCTGGGGGACAGCTGCTTCTGCACTCAACCCCTGTTCTGACTTTACTCTCTCCCTCCTTTCTCAACTACATCTCTGCTTCCCCTCTAGCCCGTTCCCTCGTTTGTTTCCACTAGCTCACAGCCACATGTCATTCTCTCTCCTCTTCATCTCCATTCCCATCCTTCACTTTAATCAATCCTCTTTTCTCTCTCAGACACTCCTGCACTCATTCACCCAGACTCCTCTGTTGTACCAGCTTGGCTAACAGAACTGAGGGAAGCTCTCAACACTTTCAATATGGTGCCGCAGGCAAGCAAGGCAGTCAGCTGGGTGTCCCTGCCACTTTCCCTTCTCAGGTGGTTTCCTTCTTTGGGAACCCAAGGAAATAGAATTTTTCTGCTTGGCCTCAGATAGCAGTGTGACATGGTGGGTAGAGAGCTGATCTTGGGGCTAGGATGACCTGGGTTCCTGTCCTGCCTCTGGCATAGAGTTGGGCAAGTATAAGTCAATGAGTTACAGAAAAGCTTCCAACCTTTATTAGTGGAGGCCATTTCCCCACCCAGGAGATCCCTGAGCCAAATCACAGGTTAGTCCCTATTCCTCTTGGCCCCAGAGGGCAGACCTAGGGGTTATGGGAGGGAAGTTACCAAGAGACAGATTGAGGCTTGATGTTTGAAAAAGGGTCCTAACCGCTACCTCTGCCCCAAAGTAGGCTGGGCTGCACTGGACAGTCAGCCACCATCAGAAGGGCCATTCATCTAGACTGGGATGCAGAATGGTCACCCTTCTCTGCTCAGGACTGTTTAGCTGCAAAGGTCTGTGGTGCGATCTTAAATACCAGCTTTATCTGACATAAGAAACAGCTTGGGACTTGGAGCCCAAGGATCTGGGTTCAAATCTTGGTCCCACTACTTGCTACCTTCATTTCTAGAGTACTTTCAAGTTTGCAAAATGCTTGATTATCTCATTTAAGTCCTGCAACGACCCTGTGAGGTAGGGATACTGCCTGGGGTACATTTTACAGACTGGGACACTGAGGTTCAGAGGGGCTATACAATTTGCCTAGGGTCACATCTCTAGTGAAAAATGGTCAGCATAGTGTTCCACCCACTATGACATGTTGCCTTTCCTTATACACAGATGTATGACCTTGGCTAAGTCACTTCCCCTTGGAGCCTTAGTTTCCTCCAATATAGTATGAGGAGTTGAGCTGTCCTGCAGCTCTAATTGGAGGATATCTGTGGGAAGGAGGCTAGCATCTGCTCCTGTTGCCCCTGGAAAGCGTGAGAGAGCACACGAGCCAGAGGGCTCAGACAGCAGCCACAGCCAGGAGCTGACAATGGAATTCAGAGAAGTGGGCACAGGCACATGTCTGGAACCCTCCTGCGGCTCCAGTAACTGTTCACCAATGATGAGACCCTCTAGGTTTATGGGTGGGGGGTTGGGATGGGACCGGGCAGGACTCAAAGTCTCCATGGTACCAGTGTTCTTACCAGGATGTCGAGACGTCTTACAGACCAAGGGAAAAAGGAAGATCATTTGAGCGGCCATGTGGAGGAGGGCCTGGGGAAGGGGGAGACTGGAAGCAGAGACCAACGGAGGTTATTGCAGCCGTCCAGATTAGAGGGGAGGAGTGGAGTTTAGCAGATGAGAGATGCCCTGGAGGGAAGGGCTCTAGGTGATTGTCAAGCTCTCGCTCCCTGCCGCCCAGGGTCAAGCTCTCGCTCCCTGCCGCCCAGGGTCATCACTGCCCAGCCCTTTGGGGGACCTCTGGCAGCCTGCCGCCCGCCCATCGCACGAGTCGCTCCTCAGGGACCAGATAACCCACGTGCACAAACACAGAGAAGGCTGTCTAGGTAACCAGCCTCCCTGGGGTTACAGTGCTCTGTACCCAGAGATCTGTCCCAAGGATCACTCTCATTGGCCCTCCTATGGACATGATCAGCTCTGCAGAAACACGGTCCCCGAGGCCTGCACCAGCGCTGCTGCTCTGAGCTGGCTGCAGGCAATTGGGAGGAGCAAAGGCTAGTGCCCTCCCGGGCCTATTGGCAGCATCTCACCCTCACCCTCACCTCACCCCCTTCCAAACTGTGCGCGCGCTGAGACCCAGACTGGAGTAGCCTTTGGACCGCCCTCCCAGGTCACAGGACGCCCCGTGGTGCTCCCAGGCAGCTAAAAGCCCAGTTGGGAAGGGTGTGATGCCAGCGCCCAGGTGCTCAAGTCTGCTGGCCGCTTAACCGGGCCCCCTCTGCGCGGTCACACGAGACAGCTCCCCATTGTTCTCCCGCTAGACGATACCTGTAGGTTTAATTTGCTGAACGTGCATCTCCGGACAGCCGGGCATACATACTTATCAAATATTTAAGTCAACGGGAGCCTCGCGTGCAATATTAATGCGCTGGGGGCGGGGGGGGGGGGGGTGCTTGGGCTGCGGCAGACAAACAGGCTGCCGGGCGCGGATAATAATACCCAGACGTGGGCTGCTGCCGGCTTTGCGTTGTCCAGGTCAAACTGAGCGGGGCTGCACGCGGAGGGCTCCGACGTCACACCGAGACCCACGCTGGCCACTCTCCACCCTGGGCACTGATACTACAAAGTTCTCCGCCCAGACACAGGCAGGCCAAGCCAGGAGGAGATGAAAGGAGCCCGTGCCTGGGAACTTAGCAAGGAGCGAGGGAAATACATAGAGACGGAGAGAAGCAGATGCCGAGAGTGAGGGTTTGATGTACAAAGGCGCCCGCTACTCAGGAAAGACACGGCTGGGCCTGCGACGTGAGCGTCTGAAGTCTGAGCGAGTGGGCAAAGGGAAGGCCGTCCCCAGAGGCGCTGCTTAATAATCCAAAAGGCTCGAGGTGCGCTGCAGCCCGGCGAGGGAGGACCGGCCCTTTTGATCTCCGGAGCAGCTTTGATGATGAGAGGCTTGCCAGCAGGCTTCCGAGGCGCAGGTAGAACGCTCGGGCAGGTGCGGACCCCACGGGGCAGCCGGGCCGGGCCACAGTCAGAGCAGGGTCCACAGCCAGGCTTTGCCTCCAGTGGGGGGACCTGACTGGGGACCACGTCTGTCAGATCCGGGGGGAGGAGAGACAGGCTTATCTGGGAGTTAGCAGCCCTGGGGAGCGCACCGCCTGGCTCTGCAGTCATTGTGCTGTGGACGTGAGCGACCCCCTGTTCAACTTTCGACTCTGTACAATGAAGGCATAGCGCTCAAGCTCCTTAGAGTTCTGACATTGTTGCCTCGTATCTCACCCTCCCTCTCTCCCAACATTCTCTAAAATCCCTTTTGGCCCTGACATTTTACGTTCTAAACGCGCGCGCGCGCACACACACACACACACACACACACACACACACACACACACATACACACCTCATCCCTAGCTTTGACATCCTCTGTTCTAAGGTACTCCCTGGACCCCAGTCTCCTCATCTGTAAAATTAGAAGGTTGGCCTCCATGGTGCTTTCCAGCTGTAGATCTAGGATCCTTTGAAATCACCAGAATCACAGGATTCCATAGTTAGAAAGAATCTTTGAATAGAGCACCGGCCCTGGAGTCAGGAGGACCTGAGTTCAAATCCAGACTCAGACAGGTAACACAAAAACTAGCCATGTGACCTTGGGCAAGTCACTTAACCCCAATTGCCCTCCAAAAAAAAAAGGAAAAAAAAAGAAAGAACCTTTGAGATCAGAAGATCCGATATGATGACCACTACCCTTTGCCTGCCCTCAAATCTCCTCC
Organism: Petaurus breviceps papuanus; assembly: GCF_028583685.1. Taxonomy (NCBI): domain Eukaryota; kingdom Metazoa; phylum Chordata; class Mammalia; order Diprotodontia; family Petauridae; genus Petaurus; species Petaurus breviceps. The sequence continues at coordinate 22,827,329 of NW_027185850.1, read as the reverse complement.
AGGCTAAAAAAGACCCTTCAGTGGTCCTCATGGCATAGGGATTCAAGCTTGGTCACTCTCCTCTGGAAGCTTTCCACCTAGTCTATGAACCCACAGAATGCTAACCACTGTGGACCTGTTTCCTTCCTTGTTCTAGGAGGTTATTTCTATCTGGGCAGCTAGGTGATACAATGCACAGAGACTGGGCTTTATACCAAGGACCGAGTGCCAATCCTGTCTCAGAATTAAATCCCTTCCTCTTTCTGTGTCCTCATCTGTAACATGAGGGTGATAATAACAGCACCAACTTCCCAGGGTTGTTGCAAGGATCAACTGTGATAAAGTGTGTCAAGCATTTTGCAAACCTTTACGTGCTATATCAATGCCAGCTGTAATTATGGTTCTTATCTCAGTTTACAACCTCCTCTCCTGGCCAGCCTCCTGGCCTCCTACTGCTGCCCTTCATCAGTCCTGTGCAGGTGATCCTAAGAACCCCAGATCAGCATCTCCCAGAGATCTCCAAGTCTTCCCTGATAGCTATCAGAGCTGGTTCTGCCATCATGCCCCCCCACCCAAGGCCATGTGACCATCCTCAGGGTTCCCAGCAATCAGAGGCAGAGCTGAAGCGAGATGCACCATGGTCCTGTCCTCCCTCCACTGCCCCACTTGACTCCTATTCAAGACTGGAGATGACAAAAGTGATTGTTTGGATGTGGGTTCGATGTCCCAGTTCTTTCAGACCCAGCCTGGTTTCTTTCAGCCCACTCCCAACGGTAGGTAACCTCGCTTCACAGCTCACAGAGGCACTGCCGAATCAGACCCATGTTGTGCCTGTCAGAGCTTGGTGCTGGCACATGATGGCAGCATCCTTGGCCAATTCCCCACTGGGGCCATCCCTGGGCCTCGCTCTAGAAATTAATGGGATGACGAAGCTGGAGCCATTCCTTCTCAAACTCTGCTGCCCCGAATGCAACCCAAGAGGTCTGAACTACCAGGCAACAGCTGCATCCCTTCACCCTGGAGCCCCCTGCTCATTTGCATTAAGAGCCAAGAAGGGGGCAGTCCACTGAATCACGGCTCCATTAGCAAATAGGTCAATGCAGACTGTGAGAGAAGAGCAGGCCTCCTACCCAGCCCGGCCCACCTGAGGCCAAGGGCCCCTCCTTTCAGAAGTCTACCCTTCCTTTAGAGCACACTCTCCTTACTTGTTAAAGCCAACCACTTCATGTTTCCTTATCTGGGCACCACCCCAAGAAGGTTTACTCTGCTAGCTTTGAAAGTTGCATGTTGAATTTATTATACATTGAAAGGACAGCAAGTTGTACAGAATAGAAATGTACTGTCTGAGGCAAAATCCCCTTTTTCTGTTCTACTGTGTATAGGGAAACGTTCATTTTATTGGTATTAAGTTCTGAATTTAAAGAGAAAAAAAATTGTGTTAGCTCTTTGAAGGCTGGCAAACCAAACCAGAGCAACAACAGCCTATTTTGTGTTTGTCTTGGGTACTTAGGGCAGGGCCAGGCAGATAGTAGGACATCAATAAAGGATCATTGAATTAAATCCTCTCTCTTGGGCCTGTTCGTTGTTACAAGAATTCTCAAAAACCCATCTATGATCTCATCAGATTTGCTCCACATCCCTGGGCAGGAGGCCAAGAGACATTATTCTCCCCATTTTACAGATGCGGAAACCATTCTTTGTTTAGAGAAGTCACCGGTATAAGATGAGAAGGTAAAATGAGCTGGAGTAGGAAATGACAAACCATTCCAGTATCTTTGCCAAGACAACCCCAAATGGAACCACAGAGTCAGACAACTCAAGAGGTCTGAGCTACCAGGCAACAGCTGCATTCCTTCACCCTGGAGCCCCCTGTTCATCTGCATTAACAGCCAAGAAGGGGGCAGTCCACTGAACAACAATAAGAGGGGGCTGGAGGAGATCTGGAGTTCTTAAAGAAGAAGTCGTATTAAAACAATTCACTCCAAAATAGCTAAAAAAAAATTCGTACCATTTCTCAGGTACACTTCTCACAAAATGACCCCATGTGGTCAATTGCAAATGTTCTTTTTTTCCCGTTTTACAGATGAAGAAACTGAGGGCTGAGAAGGGTTGCCTAAGATCACACAGCCAGTGTCAGGGCCAGATCCTGAACCCAGGCCTTCCCAATGCCAAGTTCAGTCTCTATCAATCAAATTCCCAGGGCTTCCTCCTGATAACTGGAGGGACTTCACAACATTCAAAGATGCCATCCCCTCAAATAGTAGAGACGATGTCCCAGCTGGAAGGCATGACCTGCAGGTGTCCTGAGGAGACACTCAAGACAAGCCTTGCCTTTGGGGAGAGGTTTGGGGGAGGGAGCTGGCACTGATCAGGGCAGGTGTTGACCAGTACTTGATGGAGGCCCTTTGAAAAGTCCAAAATGTGGCCCTGGAATCTGTCCAGTTCACAAGTGAACAGATGACTGGGACTGGGCAGGAGAAACCTGAAGTCTGGGTGCCTGCAGCCATTTCCATGTGCTTGTTAAAAATAGGGTTCCTTTGTGCTCTCTCCACAAAAGAAAGTGTGTCTGGCAGGGATAGCTTGGGGGGCTGGAGGGCCAGGAAGAGAGGAGGGCAGAGGATTGGCTCAGGCTGTGTTCTGTCTCCCCCACAAGATCTAAAGAAAGCTGGTCCAGCCTTCTCACCCATCTCTGTGCCTCAAGGTTCTCCCCCTGCCAGTCTCTCTTGTGGAACATGCCTAAACTCCCCTACTTAATAAGCCCCAGGGCTCCCCATTACATCTAGGGTAAACACAAACCCCTCTGTTTGGCATTTAAAGCTCTTCACCAATAAGCTTCCACCTGTCTTTCCAAGCTAATTACACGTTAATCCTTCCATCAAGAATGATTTAAACACCTACTATGTGTCAGGCAAGTGTCGTGAGGCAGGACTAGGGGTCTAAGGGTATGCGACATCTACACAGAAAAAATACCCAGGGGATACTGTTATGTTCTTAGAACAAGGGAACACTTGGTACCTAGCTCCATGTCTATGTGGGTTTGTGGGGTGCCTGTGATGGGGTCCCCTTGGGGACAGCCATAAAGACTTTCAGCTCTGAGTGGGCATCTTTTCAGGCCATTCCTGGGGAGATTGCAGGGGAATTTTCCTTGCTGAAGAGTCTGTGGTCCTGCAGTGGTCAATACTGGGATCAGTAAAATGAAATTAATACAAATGTCAGCCTTCTGGGGACAGCAGCTCCCCTTGGGGAACCTCTGCTCTTGCTCATGAAGGCAATTTTCTGTATGTCAAACAGCTGGGAGGGAAAGAGGAATGGTTCTTCGTCCTCCTCTGACCCCACCCCCAACCCCCACCCTGGTTTCCCGGGTCCCAGGGAGGAAAAGTGGCTTTCCCACAGATAGGAAGTGGCTGAGCCAGGACTCACACCCAGACCTTCTGACTCCTAGCTCTTTTCACTAAAACCCAATGATGTGGGCAAGAGAAAGCTTATTGTCCCGATTTTATAGATGATATGGACCCAGGAAAGAGAAATCTGAAAAAAAAGAAAACGTTATAGCTATTACAAACCAATTCTCTGAAAGCAGAATGAGCTACATGAATAAGGAATTAGTTCTCCGTCAGGCAGAGCTGGGCTGACCACATTCCAGACATTTAGGAGAGGAGATTCCTGTCCAGGCAGGGGTTGGATGCCCTCTTCCAGGGGAAATCCGAGTCCCTTGCCAGCATCTTGTCAAATGAAGGGAGGGGAACAGCTGAGCTTCTGAGGTGATAAAGACCAGCCATGGGCAAGTTTCTCTCCTGGGCTGCCTATAGGCAGCAGATAAAATCCGGGAGAAGTTGACCCTTCAGGCTTGGTGTACTCTTTCCCCACCATGCATTGTGCTCTCCCATCTCCACGCCTTTGTTTACCCAGTTCTCTATGCCTGGAATGCCTTCCCTCACCTTCTTTATTGGCTAAATGTCTGCCCAGTCTTTAAGGTCCAACTCAAATGCTCCCCTCCTCCAGGAAGCCTCCCTAATCTCCTTCCTCCCTGGGGCCTCACACGTTTGCATCTCTCCAATGCACTATAAAATATTATACCCTACACCTATCTGTATTTATATGTGAGCTCAGTGAAAGGGATATGGACAGAACTGTAAACTCAGAATCAGGAGGGCTGAGTTACAGTTCCCCTGTAACTCTAGACACTCTGGACAGGTCCCTTAAACTCTCTGGGTCTCAGTTTCCTCATTTGTACTGTCTGACAAGGCTCCAAAGAATGGATGCATGTAAAGTGCCCTGGAAACTTTAAATGCTACATAAATATTGGTTATGAGGGCAGAGAGTCATCTTAAAATGATAAGATGCTGGGGCAGCCAGGTAGCACAGCGAGTAAGAGCACTGGCTCCAGTGTTGCGAACACCTGGAGATCTAATCCCGGGCTCAGACACTTAGCACCCACCCAGAAACACCTGGCCATGTAACCTTGAGCAAATTACTTAATCCCAATTGCTTAGGGGCGGCCAGGTGGCTCAGCGAGTAAGAGCACTGGCTCCAGTGTCGGGATGACCTGGATCAAATCCAGGCTCAGATACTCAGCACCACACCCAGAAATAATAACTGGCCGTGTAACCTTGAGCAAGTTACTTAACCCCAATTGCTTAAAAAAAAATGATAAGATGCTAATATTTTTTTTGGAGGGCAATTGGGGTTAAGTAACTTGCCCAAGATTACACGGCTAGTTTTTTTGTGTGGGTGGTGTCTGAGGCCAGAACCAAACTCGGGTCCTCCTGACTCCAGGGACGGCGATTTACTCATTGCACCATCTAGCCACCCCCAGATGCTAATAATTGACATTTATATAGCACTGTAAAGTTCACAAAACACCCCACATCTATAAGAAGGTGCTATTGCCCTCATTTTACAGATGAGGAAATTGAGGCTTACAGAGGTAAGTAGCTTTTCCAGGGTCAGGATTTGAACTCAGATCTTCCTGACTCCAACACAGATTCTGCCCACAGTAGATGTTTAATAAATATTGGTCGAATGGATGATGAAAGAACTTATTTTAAGGGATAGTTTGCTGGGTATGGCAGAAATGAAGGTGATATAAAAACACTAACAACATTTTAAAAGGATTCCATGGTCAGCTCTGCCATTTAGTAAGTGGGGAGTTTTCAGAAGACACTTAACATGAGCCTCAGTTTTCTTCATCTGTAAAACTAAGTCAATAACCTCCATTTCCCTAAAATCATTCTGTCATTTAAAAATAATGGATTAAGCGCCTACTGTGTGCAGAGTTACGTGATCTGTGTGTGTGCACGTATGCATGCAGGGGAGAAACTGGGAATTTTACAGTGTGAGACACAGTTCAGACTGTTTAGAGGCTGTGCGGTAGAGTGGATAGGGCACTGGATGGTGTCATCCTACTTCAGACACTCATTACAATAGCCTTGTCATTTAGCCTCTGTGGACCTCAGGTTCTTTCTCTGTAAAACAAGCATCTCTACAGTGCCTTCCAGCTCTGGATCTATGTCCCTAAGTCAATTAACCTCCACAGGCCTCGGTTTCTCTGTAAAATGAGGGGGCTATGTGATCTGGATGACCTCTAAGGTCCTTCCAGGTCTAGGTGTATGGTTCTATGAACCTTCTTGCACTTCGCAGCTTAACAGGAATCTAAGATACTAACACACAAAACTATTTTCCACCCTTTCTCCAGAAGCAATCTCACCCTAGAGATGCCTCTGCCCTTTGGTATACCTACTCCAGATGTGTTTCTGCTCTGAAAGGGCCCAAGCCAGTTGTGAAGGGATATTAGGAGTGGTGTCAAAGGAACAGGGACAAGTCAGGCAGTCTATTACTCACGGGCTCTCCAACCTATAGTTCCATGGGGTACCCATAAGAAAGGCAGCTGGAGCGTACTGTTGGATGGTGATGCAATTAAGAGCCCAGATCTCTGGGTTTCTGCTCTCACATCTGACTGTTGTTGCTGGGTTAATTCACAGGGACTGAGCGGGCTAGAACCTTAGGCGCAGCCAATCAGTGGGGCTCCCTTATCGGCTACAAAGGCTTTGTGATTAGGGAAGTTTGTAACCCAGCATTCGTGGACCAGATGATGTTTGCTGAGTTGATCATTTGCTGACCTTCCATTCCTTGCCTAAAACATAGTTGACAGAGCCATTTATTGGGTAAAAAGGCAGGTCCATCAGATCAAACATGGAATCGCTTCTGTCTTAGCAACAGCCCCATCCTTCATCCCAGGCATTTTCACTTCTTTCCTGGCTCCTGTCCCCGATTCTCCAAACTTTCCCACCTTATTCCCAACTGGGGCATTCAAGACTTTTACTACCTAGCATCATAGCTCTAATCTTTTTTTATGCCCCACCCACTCAGGTACTTCCTCCTCCTTCCCTTTTTAACTCCCCTGTATATGTTGTCCATCTTCCATCTATCTGTCTAGTGATCCATTTATCCATCCATCCATCCATCCATCCATCCATCCATCCATCCATCCAT
>NW_027185850.1:22774230-22820848 GCF_028583685.1 Petaurus breviceps papuanus | reverse complement strand
CCAGGAACTCACTGCTTACTCCAGGTGCCTCAGCCTGCTTCCTGCCAACAGAACTGCCTTCTTCATGCTGGTGTCTGAGTTATTGCCTCCTCTGGCCCCAGCCAGGAATGCCCTCCCTGCTCTTCTCCACTCCCAATGTAGGGTCCTTTCTCAAGACAATCCTTCCAAAGGGGGCCTTCCTTGACTGACCCCATAAGATTCCATTCTCTTCCACACTCTCCCTCTCACATATGCCATAGCAATGATTCCTTTTGTGTGGGGGTTGGATGGGACAGCTGCCGAGGCTCCTTCCAGCTCCCTACTTCTGTCCTGCTAAGCTCTTCGTACCCTATAGCCTAGCCAAGGGCTTGGCATGTAGCAGTGTAACAACTTCAGAGTCGAGAGACCTCAGAAATCCTCTAGTTCAGGCATTCTGAACTTTGTCTATGTTCAGGGTTCCTGGGGCAGTCAGTCTTAGGATGCCTATGGACCTCTTCTCAAAATCACACTATTAAATGCATAAAATAAAATATATGGGATTGTAAAGGAAATCAACTGTATTGACAGCAGGATGTAATTTCTTCCCATCCAAATTCATGGGTCTCCTTAAACCTATCCAGGATGTCTTCTTGGGTCTGCGGTCCCAAGGTTAAGAACCCTGCTGCAGCCCATCTCAGTTTCCTCATCTGTGAAGATGGATGAGTGGGCCTCTGAGGTCCCTTTTAGCAGTAGATTCATGAGCTTGGGAACCAAGGCCTGAGCAGGACTCCCCACCCCCACCCCTACCCCAGAGCAAACCAGGTGAGTCATGGTCCAGTCCCCCAGTCCCCACCCTTCTCCAGGAGGTCCAATACACTTCAGGCCAGCTTTGCTGGGAATGCAGCTCAACACAGCAGGTGCAGGGGCTCCCCCACATTAATGGAGCCCAGGGGCTCGGAGAAGGCCCGATTCTCGGGCTGTTTAAAGTGAAATATCGCCTGCTTGAGAACCCAGCTTAATGGCCCTCTCCGGATAATGAACATCCTTGTGTTGGCTTGAATGAGACCAAATCAGCGCATGCAGCAGCGAGGGAGATGCTGAATGGATGGCAGCCGCCTTTTCTTCCTTCCAAAAGGCATGAATTTTCATATTGCAATTAAACAGCCTGGTGGGTTGATTCTGCCTGCCTACTGCTGACAGCAGAAAAAAGGAACAAAGACAGCAGCCTTGACACCAGCAAGAAGTTATTGCAACACGAGCAGAGAAAACATGTGGGACTGGGGGTCTCGTAACTTTGGGGGGTGGGGTGGGGGAAGAAGAGGGATGAGCCTGATTTCTAAAGAGAACATAGAGCATTCGGGCAGAACATAGAGGCTCTCAGAACTCAGAGGATGTCAGAGCTGAGAGCTTAGGATAGGGAATGTCAGGGCTGGGAGGAATCTTAGAGACAATTTCATCTCAACCCCCTCATTTTATAGATGAGGAAACCAAAGTCCAAGGGGTCAAAGTCCATCATATCTTAGACAGCAAAGGAGGGCCCTTAGGGGCAGAGGTAAGGTCCCATGGGTCTTTACTCCCAAAGCACACTTTCTTCTTCATCCCCAGCTTCTGCCCATGGCGTCTAGAACTGGTTAGCACACTCGCCTAGACAGATTGTCTTATCATCCACTTTCTTCTCCTCTCTGTACCCAAGACTCTCAGATGCCAGGAATCCAGGGTCACTTTTCATTGGCTCTGTCCCTCACTGCCCCCCCCCATGTACCAGGTGCCATCCCCTACTGGGATGACTACCCATAACTGGTATGTCTGCTTCCTGGGTCCCTCTAGAACCCAGGAAACCCAGACTTGGGGTGTATCCTTGGGGTGTGTCCGTATTTATTAATGGGAATAAAATTCTAGAGCAAGTAGGAACTTTGGAATAAAATGCAAGAACAATAGAGTGTCAATGTTGGAGTGGACTCTGGAACATAGTGTGGAAGGACCTTCGGGGAGAGAATGTTATAGAACATCAGGGACCAGCTGAGGCCAAGGATCTGCACTGTTTCCGTGCCAGGGTCCCTTAGGGCTGGTGAAGCCTAGAACTCCTGTCTCCGAGGAGCGTTTACAAATGCATCAGATAAAAGACATTACATCAGAAACACGACCAACATACTGAATGCACGCAGTATGATATAATATGCAGTTATTATATCGTAAATATATGAATGTATATAATAATATACAGTTTACTGAAACATTATTTCAAGGCATTTAAAAAAAGTACCCATGGGCCCTGGGCAAAGGACCCCTGAGCTACGACATCCTTGTCTTGTCGGGGGCCATACTGAGGCTCACACAAGAGGTAACAGCCTCATTATCACCTCCAGGATCACATACAAAATACCCTCCATCACCCAGTCCCTCTATCCTCTCCAGTCTCCTTAGACCTTCCTCCCTGACATGAACGCTTTGATTCAGTGACACCGGCCTTTCCAACAAGACCCTCCATCCCTTGGCGCTGGGCATTCTCTCAGGCTCCCCTCTAAGCCCTCCTCGTTCCCCTCTATTGCCTTCCCTCAAATCCTATCTGAAGCCCCCTCCTCCAGGAAGCTTTTCCCAAGCCCTCCCAATCTCAGGGCCCTCCCTCTGTCCATTATCTCCCGTTTATTCTGTCTCCAGTTTGTACAGAGTTGTTAGCTTATTATCTCCCTTATTGGACTGAGAACTCCTAGGGGGCAGGGATGGTCTTCTGTTTCTTTTCTTTATTCCAGGTTCATAGCACAGTGCCTGACACATAGTAGGTGCTTGTCTGATCATGAGGTTGTCAGAGAAAACTGATATCATCATGAACCCTGAAAAGAAAACCATAAACACTCAGCTTGGCCACGCGGACTAATATTAACCACAAGCAATTACAGAACTGCTTCCCCAATGCCTGACGGCCAAGATGGTCAGTGATGGTTGTGCCTGTCTTCTCTATGTGTCAGACTGGCTTTGTTACAAGTTTTACTGGATTACAACACTAATATCCATGTGGGCATCTTCTGTCTTCCTGGTTTAGTGGACATGGGGTGTGGTAACTCATTCATGACATTAACAAATTAGAGGAGTGCTGCCCCAGACCTCAGAATGCCCCCCTTAGAATAGCCCTGACTCCCAGAGGATGACCTTGGAATTGACCCAAGGCTAGTCTGGGACTGCCCCGCTGGGGCTTGGGCCAGAACTGCACTAGCTCTGGGGCACAAGTGGAGCATGGGTTCTTTGTCTGGATCAGGGGTTGGCAACCTTTGCAAGAGTGGCATGCCAAGGTTCCAACCCCTTTCCTTCTGGCAAGCCAGAGAGGGGTGGCACTGAGTGAGAGCTCATTCGGAAAGCCCTCATGTGTGAGGAAGGTGGGTGGGGGGACCAGGTGGCAGGTGGCCAGCGGCAGCCCATGCCAATGGCAAGGAGGCAGGCTTGGCAGTGCCAAGACGCACATGGGCCGCTGAAAGCTGGACCCCATGCCATCTCTGGCATGTATTCTGCAGGCTGCTGAGGCCTGCTTTGAGCACTCACCTGTAGATGTTGGGGTGAGCTGGATGACCCTGGGCAAGGTAAGAGAGAGTGGGACCTAAGAAATTATGTTCAGGTTAGACAATCCAGGCTCCATGGTAGAATTTGCCCAACAGAACCGCAGAAGTTCTGATCAGGCAGAATGTGGCCAACCTTTCTTCCGCAGGCTAAGCCTGTAATGACTTAAAGGCAGTTCCCCTCTGCCCCAGGATAAACATCCCCAGCTCCATCACCTGATCTCCAAGTCAGGGACTTGAGGCCGCTGCCCATCCTGGTCATTCCCCTCTGGACATTCACTGGGTCATCAACGTCCTTCCTCAAATGGGATTTTCAGGAACTAAACCCAGTTCTCCAGACAGACAGTATCCGGCTAGTGTAGAGCTAAGTGGGACTGTCACCTCCCTATTTCTAGAAGCTTATGCCCTTGTTAGGGCATCCAAGTGGCACAGAGGATAGAGCACCAGACCTGGAGACAGGAAAGCCTGAGTTCAAATCCAGCTTCAGACACTTACTGTGTGACTCTGGGCAAGTCACTTCACCCTGTTTGCCTCAGTTTCCTCATCTGTAAAATGAGGTGGAGAAGGAAATGGCAAATCATTCCAGGATCTCTACCAAGAAAACCCCCAATTGGGTCACCAAGAGTAGAACACGACTGAACAACAACATGCCCCTCTTAATACAGCTGAAGGTCCCTCTAATTTTTTGGTCTCCATATCACACTTCTGTTGAGTGTGGTCCACTAAAACCTCCAGGCCCTTTTCAGACAAGCTGCTCTCTGAGCATGCCTACCCCTCCTTTACTTGTGAATTCAATTGAAAATCCAAATGTAAGTCTTTATCCTTATCCCATCTTATTTATCTTAAGTTCAGCTCCGGACTCTAACCTGTCAGCACTGCTTGGGGCCCTGACCACCATCGCTAATGTTTCAATGAGTCCTCCCAGCTTCCTGTCAAATTCAATCAGCAGGCACTTTATGCCTTCATCCAAGAATTCCCCCTGCCCTTTCAAACAAACCAACCAACCCAAAACCTATTCTCCAGGCATCTTCATTCTTGTTGACAGCATCTCCCTCCTCCCTGTCACCCCCATCCGTCCCTCTTCTCTCTCCCTCAGGCCTCCCATAATGGAATCGGGTCTTGTGGATTCCACCTCCACAGCATCTCATGCAGCTAATTGGCGTTCCTCTAGTTAAACATTTATCAGGTGCCCACAGTCTTCAGCGTTTGGCACTGCCCATCACTCTCTCGGACACCCTTCTCTCTCCCAGTAGGTCTCCTGCCTGTCTAATCACTCCTCTGTGGCCTTTCCTGGACTTCCATCCAGGCCATTCCTGCTAGCAATCAGCATCTGCTGATCCTGTTTGGGGGTACTGTCTCTTTTCCTCTGTACATTTTTATTTGGTGATCCCATCAACTCTCTCGGGCTCAATTATCATATTTATGCAAATGATTCCCTGACTTATAAATATCCAGCCTTTTTGTTTCTCCCCTGAGCTCCTGTCCCGAGTCAGCACCTTCCTGCTGGACATCAGCCTGACAGACCTCTACAGACATCTCAGACTCAATGCCTCCAACACTGATCCCTCCCTTCTTCCCAACTCTTCGTTGCTGCAGAGGGCACTGTCATCCTTCCTGACTCCAAATCCAATCTGCTTCCAGTTCTGGCTTCTTCCTTCACAACATCTTGGGCGCTGCTACCGCTCTGGCCCAGGTTCCCATGACCCCACACTGAGCCCACTGCAGCAGCTAACTGCTCTCCTTTCCTCAGCTCTCTGCCCACTCCAGTCCCTTCTCCCCTCAGCCTACTCAATAACCCTCACTGGCTCCCCATCACCTAAGGTCCAGATACAGAATCCTCTGTTTGCCTCTCCTAACCGGCTGTCCCACCTTCCTGGACCTTCACTTCCCTCCACGTGGTCTACAGTCCAGCAATGCTTGTGGCCCATCAGGACCCTCTGACTACTGGCTGTGGCATCTTCACCGCCTGTCCCTCGAGCTTCCATCTCCATGTGCTGGGCTTCCTTCGTGATTCGCCTTCTGCCACAAGTCTTGCCAATCCCGCTTGAATGCTGCCATCTCCCTCCACTGGTCATTTCAACTCTGGACCCATAAAAGTGCCTGGATTGCTGCTAGCTGACCCCTCACTCCCTTCCACACAAATCCCACAGGAGAGATGTTATCAAATGCTCTGCTAAAAATCGAGGTAAACAGTCATGAAAGTCTTTCTGGATCAGCCAGTTTTGTGACCCTGCCAAGAAAAATGACAAGCCCAGCCTTGGCCAGCTTGATGACTCTGTGACCCCGGGGTTCTTTCTCTAGATGGTCCTGATGCCTGCCTTTCATCACTTGGCTGGTAAATGAGCTCACCATTGCAGCATTTGCCAAGAATGCCATTTTCCCTTCCTGGAAAACTGGTGTAGGCACCCTCCTTCGGGCCTTCGGCACCACTCCCACTCCCCAGGACCCTTAAGAAATCACTCCTTCACGTGGGCAAATTGGAACACTAATGCATTGCTGGTGGAGTTGTGAACTGATCCAGACTTTCTGGAGAGCAATCTGGAATTATGACCAAAGGGCTATAAATACTTCCATACCCTTTGATCCAGCAATACCACTCCTAGGGTTATATCCCAAAGAGATCATAGAAATGGGAGAAAGACCCATATGTACAAAAATGTTTATAGCAGCTTTTTGTGGTAGCAAAGAATTGGAAATTAAGGGGGTACCCATCAATTGGGGAATGGCTGAACAAGTTGTGGTATATGCATGTTATGGAATACTATTGTGCAATAGGAAACGAGGAGCAGACGGTCTTCATATTTACCTGGAGAAGCTTAAAAGAACTGATGCTGAGTGAGAAGAGTAGAACCAGGAGAAATTTGTAAACAATTACAGACACAACATATGTGTGATGACCAACTTTGATAGACTGGACTCTTCTCAGCAATGCAGTGATATAAGTCAATCCCAAAAGGTTCATGATGGAGAGAAATATGTGCATCCAGAGAAAGAACTAGAAAGAACTAAGTTTATAAACAGGTGGAAGCAAAATACCTGATCTTTTTCCTTCTCTTATTTGGTTTTATGTCCTCTTTACCATTTTTCATTCCAGCTGATACAATCTATCTTTAAAACCTGACTAATGTATAATGTGAAAGTATTTACAGATCCTATACTTGACTATAAGCTGCCATGGTGGGGAGAGGAGGGAGGGAGACAAAATGTGAAACTCAAGGAATTGTGGAATTGAATCCTGTAGACTAAAAGGAAACAAACAAGTTAATAAAAAAAAAAGATTAAAAAAAAAGAATTAAAGGAAGGATGTAAAGGAACTTGTAAGTTGTAAAGCATAGAATAAATAACAGTAATATGTAAAAAAAAAAAAAGAAAGAAGAAATCACTCCCTCACAGAGGCCCTGCCAGCCCTTTGAGGATCCAAAGGCAGAGGTATCTTGGGTTCTTGTAGGTGTTTAATAAATGCTTATTACCTCACTCTTGCTGTCTCTTTTTTTTTTACCTAGGGTATCAATTCCCCATTGGCCATTTTTGTGCCGTACTTTCCAAGTCAACAAGCATTAATGAAGGGCTTGTTATGGGTGTGGATCAGGCCCTGTGCTTTCCCTTTCTTCCCCTTGTCATAGAAAACAGTAGCAAGGCAAGAATCAGGCACCTGCTGTCTACTTATGAAGGACCCTAATTCACTGATCTTCCCATTCCTGACTGGCTTCAAGTCCTATTAACATCCTGCTGAGTCTTAAGAGAATAGGCTGGAAGGAAACATTTTACTACATGACCATCCTCAGGTAGAGGGGAATTCTCAAGATCTGCCTAAGCAGGCCAACGCAGGGCTCCCACCTGGCACCGAGGGGGCCCCTCGGAGTCCACTGGCCAGGGGCATCTTACAAGCCTGAGTTTCTGAAAAGGCCATGGGAGGAAAGCACTGAGCATTTGTTGGTGACAGAGTGCCCTCTGCTGGCACCACAGAGAACAGCTTAGCGGAGAACCTGGGAGCTGAGGCCAGAGATCACAGCCTTTAGGGCTGGGCACCATTGGGTTCAACCCTTTCGCTTGGCAGATGGAGAAACTGAGGTCCATCAAGGGAAAGGAGAAGCAGCAATACAGTCACAGAATCTCACAGTCGAAAGGGTCCTCTGTAGTCATCTCATCTGACCCATACAAGGAAAAGTATCCCCCCCTACAATCTGGCAATAAGCCTTTATTAAGCACTTCCTGTATGCTAAGCAGTGGGGAGGCCTTGCCCTCAAGGAGCTTATACTCTCTTGGAAATGTGCAGTCACTCAGCCGCTGCCCAAAGCCTTCCCTAGGCAGCCCATTCCCATCCTGACCAGTTCTCATGGTTAGGAAATTCTTCCTACTCCTAAGCCTTAACTGGCCTCCTGATGCTGCCTTCTAGTCCTTCTATGATGGGAAAGCCCTCCAAGGAGCAAGAATTCATTTAAAACCTAAGAGACCTTTGAGATCAAGGGAAAGAAATCTGTCCAAAGCCACCGAGGAAATCACTTTCTCAGTCCACCCTCTTCTTGGTTCAATATTCGGGCTGACCCAAGATTTCACAGCCAGGTTCAAGGAGAGAATCAGTCTGGTCACAGTGAAGGCCGAGATTCATGCATTTCTTCACTTGGACCCCACATGACTCTCCCAAGAGCCCCAGCAGGCTCGCTGCTAGGGGCTGCAGGGGACCTGACTGGGACCAGGCCTGACAGCCAGCTGCCAGATCTAGGAGATGTCAGCCCTGCTGCCCACAGCCAGACCTGACAGGCTGTCTGACACCTCGGCTGCCTGGCAGAGATCTGGAGGGAAAGCGGGCCTTGGGCTGATGGAGGCTGGGGCAAAAGTGTCAACAGGCAGCCTTTCCAAGGGCCCTGTCGTCCCTTTTCTAGCTCCCTGCCCACTTCCCCTCAATCTGATGTGACAAGCATTTATTGCTTATTCTGAGCAAATAAAAGATTCAGAGTTCTAAGGGTGCCTGAGAGGTCATCTGGCTCAACTCCACTCGAGCAGGAAGCTCCTTTCAAACATCCCTTGAGAAGTGGCCATCTAGCCAGGGACAGGGAGCTCACTACCTAAGGAGGCATCACTTACATGTTGTCTTCCCCATAGGACCAAGAGCTCCTTGGGGGCAAGAACCGTTCTTTCCCCATTTTTTTATCACCAGCCCTTCACACAATGCCTGGCACATCCTAAGGGCTTAATCAAAGCTTTGCTGACTGACTGCTGGACATCCCAATTTGCTAGGAAGCCTTCCCCATAATGAGGCCTCCCCCCCCAGTGTCCCATTCTTGTTTCCCTCCCTTGTACTGCAGAATCCATGGGCCCTCCTCTCTTTTCTCTTTACACTCACTCCCTTGGTGAGCTCATCACCAACCATGGAGGTATTTCTATGGAAATCATCTCCAGACCCATTCATCCAGCCCATCTCTTCCCAAGTTCCAATCCCACCTCCCAACATTTTCCACTGCCTATCCCTCAATCAATTAACAAGGATTTAATGAGTTTTCACTATATGCCAGGTACTGGGGAGGCAAGGAAAAGTCAAAAAAAGTCTCTGCCCTCAAGGAGCTCACATTCTAATTGGGGAAACATGTCAGACTGCTTGGTAGATACAAGATAAATGTAGAGTGGATTGGGAGAAGCACTAGCACCTGGGAGCCGGGGGAAGGCCTCCTGCAGAAGGGGGCATCTGAGCTGAGTGTGGAAGGGACAGAGGAACAGCATTCCAGGCTGGGGCAGAGCCAGTGGTGATAGATGGGGGGGTGATGGATGGTGTGTACTTTGTGAGGAACATGAAGTCAGCATTGATAAGACAGAGAGAGCATGGACAGGAGTGAAGGAGCGAGGAGCCTGGAAAGGCAGGTTTTGAAAAACCCTGTTATACCAAAATGAGAACTTTACATTTGACCTAACAGGGATGACTGGAATTGGCTGAGTAGAAGGCTGGCACTCACTTACTCTTTAGGAAAATCCCCTCGGTGGGGCTCTGGAGGGGAGAAGGATTTGAGACCAGTTAGGAAGACATCATAATAGTCCAGGTGAGAGGTGATGAGGGGGGAGGGTGGGCTGAATGAGGGGGCAGCTTTTGTGAGTGGGAAAAGGGGGGCATTTAGGAAAGACGCTGTCAGAGGAGAAAGACAGGATTTGGCAATGAGGAGAGTGGGAGGGAGAGGAGTGGAGGCAGATGCCGGCACTGGGAACCTGGCACTGAGGCGGTGGAGGTGCCCAGGATGGTTCATGAGCACAGAAGTGTGCCCCTTATGAGTGATGGTGAGATCAGGGGTGTGACCACCCCAGAGAGAAGAGTGGAGGGCTACGTCATGGCATTGTGACCGAGAAATAGAAAATCGGAATTTTGAGGGAACAATCAATCCCATGTGACGTTATAGTGTCCCTCTTCTGGACCAGCTTATCAATGTTGTTGCTAAATTGTGGCCCCCAGAACTGACCCCAATACTCTAGATCAGGGTGGGGAATCCCTCCTCTGGGCCCATGGTTCCCCACTGCCTAGGGATCCTTGGGATTCTGTTCTGTGAAGTTTGGATTCGATCAAAAGTCCACATTTGAGGACCTAGAGGGCCACACGTGGCCTTGATGCCACAGGTTCCCCACCCCTGATCTAGATTCAGTCTGACCAGTGCAGGTGGCAGCAGGCCTGGCCCCTCCAGCACCACCTCCCCCACCCATATCTCATGATGGAGAGGCCCAGAGCCTCACCCCAAAGTTGGTTGGCATTAGCCCTATTCATGACCCCGGCAGCAGCCTTCGATGCTCAGCATGCAGCTTAGACCACACTTCTATTCTAAGGAAAGGCCACAGAAAGTGACTTTAGATAACATGGTCCTAA
Organism: Petaurus breviceps papuanus; assembly: GCF_028583685.1. NCBI lineage: Eukaryota > Metazoa > Chordata > Mammalia > Diprotodontia > Petauridae > Petaurus > Petaurus breviceps. Next base: position 22,810,501 of record NW_027185850.1, on the reverse strand, counting down.
GGAGGAAAGAAGCGAGCGGGATGCGGCTTGGGTCCAGCCCGAGGGCCAGATCTGTTGCATTAGGAAATCTGGCTTGAATGGGGTCAGTGTTTCTTTTTTCCCATCAGGGGTCTTGAAATTATTTTTGACTGGCTGTATTCCCAGATCTTATCAAGCACCTCCCCAGCCCTCAGCCTATTGAGAAATGCAAGCATTTAATTTTCTCTTTGTAAATGGTCTTCTTTTAATGTGCAGGTATTAAAAAGCAATAGCAGCCCCACGGACTCCTCTGAAGTCCACACAGTCCTTCTGAGTGGGGAGAAGGAGCAAAGCTCCGCCAAGCTGCAGGGGAGGGCTCATTTCTCTTTCTAGGCCAGCCAGGCTCTCAGCCCGGCTCCTGAATAGGCCTCAGCAGGGTGCAGAGGGCTGGGCCAGCCACTTTTGTGGCTTCATCTATCTATCCAGAGATCACTTGTCAGACAGAACGATCTCCAGGCATTATGACAGAACCAGGCGCAGCAGACAAAGACATAAAATCCAAAGAAAAACCACCCAGGTGACAGCTTGGTCTCTGGACTTCTCAGTGCTCCAAGAGAAAACCAAGCACAGGCTTGGGCTTTTCAAAGAGCCTGTGACTCTTGTGATTAATATTCTGTTTGCAAGGAGCCTGCCGGTCCACTTTCCCGTCCCTGACATTTCTTGCATCTGGTTCTCCCATCCTGTTCCCATGGCCATCCCCCTAATCTGCCATCTAACCCCCACCCCAGGATAGCTGGGCCCCACAGCCTTCAGACTTCTGTCTGCACCACCTTATCTGAACTGTCACTTGGATCACATCACTCCTTTGCCAAACCTTCAATGGCTCCCCATTGCCTAGGCAAGGGCAGGGAACTTGCAGCCTCAAGGTCACATGTGGCCCTCTAGATCCTTGGGTGCCGCCTTTTGACTAAGTCCAAGTTTTCTAGAACAAATCCTTTTATTAAGGGGATTTGTTCTGTGAAGTTTAGATTCAGTCAAAGAGCCACACTTGAGGATCTAGAGGGCCATAGGTGGCCTCAAGGCCACAGGTTCCCCATCCCTGGTTAGCGACCAGATTCCCTCTGGCCTATAAGGCCCCCAGTACTTGTCTCTGACCTGTCTTTTCAGCTTGCTGTCCATCTCACACAACTCCCCTGCATGAACTCTCTGCTCTGGGTTAACTGGCTTATTCTCTGCACCCCAGAACCTAGCCCAGGCTGTCTTACCTCCCCACTTTTGTGCACCCTGGCCTGGAAGATGAGGAATCCCCATCTCTCTTCAACCAGAAGCAGTGCCCAGACCTGAACACAGAATTCCACAGGAGGTCTGACAAGGGGTGGGCACATCTTCCGTATTCCTGAAGATCTGACCAAGGTCCGACACTCCATTCTGTGAAATTAGAGAAGGACATTCTGGGTCAAACACCACCAAGATGAAGTCAAGGCCCACCGCCCATTCATCCACATTGTGGGAGAAGTGGACAGAATTACCCTGCCCACATGATGGACCAGCAAAGTCTCCTGAGGCTGGCGGCTTCTAGTAAGCAGCCTCATGGCCCTGGCCTCACTATCCCTAACCAAACTCCTGTTACTGCACCTCCCTGGGCTCCTCGGCCTCAATGATCGCCTCTCTGCAGATGAACCGGACCCTATTTCTCTCCACCTCCCCCTACCTCCCCCTAAAGCCCCCAAAGCCCAAGTCCTGGTCCAGTTCCTCTCTGAGCTCATTTGTCCCCTCATGTCTCTGACCTGTGCCCCTGGTACTAGAATTGAGACAGCCCAGCCTTGACTCCTTCCTCCTCCTCACCTGCCCCATATCCAAACAAACAGCTCTCAGTCCCAAGTCATCAACAAGTCCACCAGCATTGAGTCTACTGGGGGGCAGGCATGTGTCGGTTTCCCTTTTTTTGAGGCACCTAGGGTTGTTGACTTGCCCAGGGTCACACAGTGTTTGAGGTCAGATTTGAACTCAGGTCCTCCTGATTCCAGGGCCGGTGTTCTATCCACTGTGCCACCTTGCTACTCCTTGGGTCATCTTCCTAATAGAGCTCACTGAGGATTGCAGAAAAGCAATTTCACATACATTACCTCGTTTGATCTTCACAGTTTAAGTCCCATTTTCTAGATGCACAAACTGAGGCCAGGCTACACAGTTAAGAAGTGTCTGAAGCAGGATCTGAACTCAGATCTTGCTGCCTCGGCAGCACCCCATGCACCGCACCACCCGGCAGTGGCTCTGCATTCTTGACTGGATGATGTGATGCCTAACCCTGGCCTTCAAGGCCTCCCACAGTCTGGCTCCCAATCCAGGCCCTGAACAGAACCACTGACCATTGCTGTTCTTGTCCAGCCCACTCCCTTCTCTGTGACTTTGCTAAGTCCGTGGGCTCCATTCAGCCAGGGAGCACTGGAAATGAGTCAGGAAGAACGGAGTTCAGAGACAGGCAAGACCCTGGCTGGCTGTGCGACCCTGGGCAGGCATTTCACTTCTGTCTGCCTCAGTTTCTTCAACTGTAAAATGGGGATCGTGGTCTCGTCTGCCTGAGGATCAAACAGGATCATATTTGCAAAGTCCTTAGCACAGTGCCTAGAACACAGTAGGTGCTTAATAAATGCCTGTTCCCTCCACCCTTCCATTCCCTCTCCTCTCAATCTCTGGCTACTCATGCCTCTCTCCTTGGAGGCCCAGATTAGACGCCGCCTCCACCATGAAGCCTTCCCCAGCCCCCCAACCACCCACTGCCTAAGCAGAATGGTTTCTTCTGCAGATTCCTCACCCCATGTCACACAGATATCTCCCCTGCATGTACCATGCCGCCCCCTCCCTCCATACCCCAGACATCCAGGCTCATGTCTCCTGCCAGCCCCCCGAGTTTGTAAGATCCCTGAGAGCAGGCTCTGCAAGAATGTCACAACCAGGAATGGGATGTTATCTCGGAAAAGCCTTGGCTCGGGGCCTGGCATACAGTAGGCGCTACATAGATGCTTATTCCCTCCCTCTTTCCATGTTCCTGTAGAGCTTTAAAGAAGGTATATGAAGTCCTTTCCTCCTGTCAAGTAGGAAGTGCAAATATTATCATTTCCCATTTTGCAGAGGAAGAGACTGAGGCCTGGAGAGTTCTGTCTCCAACCCTTCGACCACATGACAGCCATAGAGAGGGGACCAAGTGAGGACAGCTCCTGAGACTGGAATGTTGGATCCCAGAATCTTGACTTTGGGCCAGAAGAACTGGACTGCCGGGTCTGTTTCTCTGACAGCCTCAAGGCTGAGCCCCCCAGAATCTGGCCCTTTACCAGGGAATCCCCGAGCCAGCCTCACATGGCCCCCAAAGCTGGAGCGGCAACAGAGAGCTAAACGTACAAGATGACGATGGCCCAGGTCTGGTGGGAAAGGGGAGCACCCTGACTGGCAGTCAGTCTCAAGCCAAGCCCTCAGAGGAACAGCAGTAGGCGGGAAGCCTGTAAGGGAAGGTCTCTGGGGAGGGAGAGACCGACCACCACGCTGTAGGCTGCCTGATCCTATGGGATCCATCCTGATCCTATTTCTCTGCTGAAGGAAACCTCAGGGTAGCATCCTGCAGAAAGTAGGGCCTACCAGAGGGGGAAGAAAATGGCGTTGCTCATGTCTGGGCTCCCAGGGGACCTTTCTGTGTGTTGCTGCATTACTGAGAGGCAACTCCAAGTCCTGGTCTAAGTCACTGCATTTTCTGTGAAGGGCAAAGGCTATATTGACTATGTACTACCACCTAGAGGGCTTCTCAGGGATCTGGGGGACCCTTTTACCCACATCCTGTACACATCCATACAATCCATAGTCTGAGATTTCCAAGAAGGAACCTGGGTGACGATGAACTCATATCTGAGGGCCCTGCCTCACAATATCCCTCCTCCAAAGACAAACCCAGTTTGGATCCTGACTGAGTACTGAGCAGCAGCCCAGAAAAGAGCCTGTGGTGGGTCTGGAGTGTTGTCAATGAAAAATAAGAGAGGGGCATAATTACCCGATACTGTGTCCCTATAAAAAAACAAACCTCGGCTTGTGGCAGGCCTCTATTAGCAGAGGTATCAGGCCCAAACTAAAGCGGTAATTATTCTCCTCCACTGAGCACTGAGTAGACTGAAGCTGGAATAGCTCACTGTACTCAGTTGGGGGCCCTTATCACAAGAAAGAAATGGGCATTTTTTCCAACTTCATTAAATTTAGAGAGTTTCACAGAAAGGCAAATACCAATTGTCAACTGTTTGAATAAAAACAAGATCTCAACCCATGAGAAACAATCAAACAGAGGCATTTTAAGTTACAGCTGCCCAGAGAAGCCTCTGTAACCACTGAGAAAGAAGGTCCACATCTGGAGAACACCAGAGAGGCTTCACGTCTTACCCAAACCAATGTCTTCTGGGCTGAGGCCCAGGACAGAGGAAGAGAGACACTCATTTTAAAAGCAGCTCAAGTCACAGGTGTAGGACACACAGGGCCTTTCACCATCAGAATGGTCCACACCCGGACCATAAAGCACGTAAAGCCAGGCACCAGGAGTCTCCCTGGCCTGTCCCAGAGCCCAGACGGCTTGACTGCTCACAAACTCTGCGGCCTTGGGGTTAGGGAGCCCAGTCAGGCCTTCCCAGGTCCTCCACGACTTCCCCTTGGTCCAGTCTCTGTCTTCAGGCCCACCAAGCAGGGGCCCCTGGGCTGGGCCTGCAACCTGAGGCCTTGCTGGCCTTGCTTTCTGCCCTGGAGCTCAGCAGGGAGTCTCCCTTTCTCATCTGATTCCCCAGCCCTTAGCACCCACTCTACCCCAAACCCCTTCTGCCCCCCGCCAAGAAGTCGCTCCTAATGCTGGTGTCCTCCCTCTCAAATGAGTTCTACCTTTTCCTGTAGGTCCCTTATACACATGGGGATGATTCCCAGCAGACTGGGAGCTCCCTGAGGGAAGGGCTTTGTATCCTCCGTGCTGACTACACCGTTGGGACATGGGTCATTATTACAGCTGGCCTTACCCCCGTGAGCAAACTGAGGCTTAGAATGAGGAAGTGCCCCAGCCCCGGTCAAAGGCCCTTAGCCATGATATAACGGCTACCTGGGCCACACTGGGCACGGAAAGGATGGCAGCCGCGGCAGGTGCATTCGGAACAGCTTCTGTAGGAAGCAAGCCGTATGGTGTTTCTAAAAATAGGCCACTGGGCTTCTCTCAGCCCTGGGGAAGGAATTTCCTCAAGATGTCCTGGCATTTTGCAAGAAAATTTGAACAAGTCCTTTCCTGCCTTAGCCTTGGTTTGAAGACCGCAGGGCAGGGAATCCAACACTCCCAAGGCAGCCCCCTCCCCTTAAAGGTGGCTCTAATGCCCTCCCCTGCCCTCTGACCCTCCCTGTCCTCTGCCTGCTCCTTCTTGTACCCCTTCGACTTCCTGAACACAGTTCTTCTCCAGGTCAGTCTTCTCCGGGCTAAGCATTCCACTTGCTGCTCCTCTGTGCCTTGGGTCCAAGGCTTGCTACTGCTACTCTTTGCCTCTCTCCAGCCTCCAGTTCTATCTGGCCCCAGGGCACTGGACCAGCAGCAATTTAGAGCACTTTGCTAGATTCTAGTCCTGGCTCTGCCAAGGCTTTGCTGTGTGACCTCGGAAAGATCACCAGACCTCTCTGGGTCTCAGTTTCCTCACCAGGTGGTTGGGCTTGCTTATCTCTTGGTTTCCTTCCCTCTTTCAAATCCTAGAATTCTGCTTTCATTTTTCCCTCTTTTCTTTTTTTTTATTACAATTTTCCGTCTGTCGGTGTTTTATGTTTTAATTGCAAAGCTCCCCAGATCCTGATTTATTACGCCAAGTTTAAAACATGACATTGTTCACATAACTGTGATTTAACAAAGGCACTTTACTGGGAACATAAATAGGGGTAGTAAATGCCCAAGCAGACACTTTGAGATTAAAACCAAAATGATGCCGCAAAGAGAAGGCCTGTATACAAGGGGCAGCGCTGCTCGCCTCCTCCCTCCCCAGTGGACTATTGCCGGGCACTGGAGAGGCCCCGCCCGCTCTCCAACTCCTGCATTGTTCCGTGTGTTTAGCTGCCGAATGATTCCCAGACAACGCTTGGCCCACATATACCATCCTCTTTGGCTGACACTCATCGGTGCCATCAATAAGGAGGCAAGATGGTTCTTCAACATGACACCCTCATTCACTGGCTCATTAAACACACCAGGACCCAGCCCACTGCTCACAAGGAATAGAGATGCTTATGGTCTCAATCAGTGTGTGCACGCGCTTAAGCTATTTTTGAACAGATGGATTTCAGAGTTATATCTCAGAAAGATGAGAGGAAGCCTGCGGTGGTGGAAAAGAAGCCTTGGAGTCAGAAAGACCTGGGCTCCTAGGATCTGGAACTGGAAAGGGCCCAAGAGACCAGCTAGTTCAAGGCTCTCTAAGACCCTCCAAGGGTTTGTGGATAGTTTTCAAGGGACCTATGAACTTGTTCATATATATATGTGTGTGTGTCTATTTTGACAACTATACATTTTGACAACATGATTGGTTTCCTTTTTAATCGTGTGCATTTTATGTATTTAAAAACATGATTCTGAAAAGGGTCCCACGTGCTCAATGCCTCGTGCCAAAGGGGTCCAAAACACAAAAGAACTTAAGAACCCCTGGGCTAATCCAACCACTCACTTTACAGATGACACAACTGATGCCTGGAGGCATTGAATGTCAGGACTAGAGGTCCCAAGGTGGTAAGAAGCAAATCTGGGGTTTATACCCAAGCCATGGGCCTCCAGAGCTCAAGCTCTTTTCAAAGCATTGCAGAACCTAGAAAACCACACAGGCTGGTGACAAGCTGGATCTTTGTCTTCCTGCATCAACCTGCCTCCCTTTGCCAATTAGAGGAAGGAAAAACAAGCCTTCTTTCTCCCCCAGCTCTCCCCTGGGCCAGCCCAGGCCTACAGCTGATTTGTGTGCCATATTTAACAAAATCTATGTATTCATTCAACATTTATGAAGATTCCATTGCCTAAAATTCTATTCTATTCTCTGCTGGGTAGTTGCTGGCTAAAAGCACTGAGTCCAGTCCTCAATAGCTAAGTGGTCAAAAAAATGAACAGAGACTTTTCTAAAGAATATATGAACACAATCACAAAAAAGAAATATGACAATATACATGACCATGTGACGACACGGTCCACATCACTCATTGTGAGAGAAGTGTGAATTAAAACAACTTGGAGGTTTCTTGTCTCTGCAAGATGACAAGGAATGAGGATAATCAATGTAGGAGGGGCTGTGGAAAGGCAGGCACAGAAGCGGTCCAAGTGTTCAGCATTTCAATATGGAATTATGTGAGTGACTAAACTGTCCATATCCTCTGACCCAGAAATCCCAAAGTTGGGCCCAGCTCACAAGGGTGTCAAAGACAGAAACAAAGGTCCAATATGTAACTAAATATTCAGAGGAGAAGTCTCTGTGGCAGCAAAGAGCTGAGAACCATATGTGTACCCATCACTTGGAGAATGGCTGAAAAAACCATGATACAAGAACATAATAGAATATTATTGTGCAGTAAAAAATGAAGAATACAAGCAATTCAGAGAAATTTGGAAAGATCCATGGACTAATACAGAGCCAAAAAAAGCAACAACAGACCCAGTGACTACAATTAGACAAATGAAAAGATCCCCAAAGGAAGCTGGACGCTGAATCATGGAAAAACCAGTGAAGGGCCCAGAAAAGTGATGATTAAACAGAGACCCCGAGGACAGAAGAGTTGTCTAGATTGGTGTGAATGACATCCCCTGCAGTTGTGGCATCATTCCAGTTCCCACCATATATTTCTACTGGGTTGGAACCAAAGGCCACATTTTGCATACTTATAACGCCAAATCCAGCAAATGTGAACACATGTGGTCACTTTGTTCACTGCACCAGTCAGGACCTGGCAATGTGGCTGGATGCTTTTGCGTAATAGTTTATCTTTATCTCAAGAAAAGTTCCATCTGGAGAAGGGAAGTGGGAAATGACTATAAAATATGAACATATTTTAAATCAATTTAATGTGTTTTTAAAGAGTTAATTACTGGTCACAGAGAACTGAGGTACAGTAGAAAGAATTCTGGTCTTGGAGTGGGAAAAATCTGGATTCATAATCATCTTCAACACTTGGAGACATTTCACTTCTCTGACTCAGTTTCCTCCCCTGCAAAATAAGGAGACATAGACAGGGTGGGAGGTGTCCGTGGCCTCTGGAGACCCTTCCAGCTCTTACAGCAGCCTGTAGCCATGCACATAGAAGGAATACAACTGAGGCACACACTGGGACCTGGAACCCAGGCCTGCTGAGGCCACGCCCCTTCCACTGTACCAGGGTCCCTCCTAGGAGCTCATGAGAGTCCGGGTGAAGGAAGCTGTGCTTCTGCAGGCCTGACACCTCCCACACAGAAGCCCCCTTACTGTGCTCCTATTTCAGGTTCAAGCTGCCCCTAGCCAGTACAGCTGCAGTTGTGGACAGATCGGCCAGCCCAGCTAACAAAGGGCAATTGACAGCTTCACTGACCACCGTGAGGTGCCTGCCCAAGACGTGTTTGGAAGGACAGGCTGGATGGCGCCGGGGGCCCTGTCCCTTCTGCCCATCGCTGCTCCCCATCATTGTGACGGGGCACACACCTTCTGATGCCCAGTGACAAATGCTCCCCCCTCTACAAGAAGCAGGATGGACGCAGGGGTCTGCCCAATCTGGTGTCTCCAAGTTTGAGGGGAAGAGCCGAGAACAAGCTTGTTGGAGCAGCCTGAACATGTCTGTGTCACATGGTGCTTGAACCTCACTTCAACCCTGTGAGGCAAGTGTTACAGGTGTTATTATTCCCATTTTGCAGATATGGAAGTGGAGGCTGAGAGACAGTATGTGACTTGTGTAGGGGCACACAGATACTAAGTACCTGAGGCAGGACTTGAATGCAGGTCTTCCTGCTGGAGGCCCAGAGCTCTGCCTGCCTCATTACATGCACTGCAGAGATGGCACATAAGAATCCCCTTAGTTGCTCACTTTTCTTACAACGCTCTCCTTTGGAAAGCTCCCCCTGGGGCCTTGTCAGCCTCGTGGGGTGGCCAGGCCTTGCTGTCTCATGGAGCCTCCTGCCCTTTAAAGTGATGGAGGGAGACACAAACCCACTGGCAAACAGGTTCCCATCTAGTCCATTTAGAATCTAAATCCAGGCCCTGTTTTGGCTGCAGAACAAAGGAAGCAAGTATGGGGAAGGACGAGGGGCTTCGGTGGGGGGAGGTCTGTGGCCCCCTCCCCACTTCTATTTGGAGTCATCACAGGTTATGGGTCATGGGATACTGGGCATGGCACCTTGAGGTCTTCAGCAGCTCGCAAGGAAAGAGCCCTCTTCCCTCACAAGCGTCTATGACGTAGAGGTGATCAGTATTCCAAAGGGCCTCTTAGTGACAGTTAAATGAAAAGCTCCACATAAATTAGAATATTTTTTCACCTACAACTGCTGCTCAGTTGTAACGTGCTCATGGGGAGGGGGCATGAGTGACTTACATCTGGGAAAATGAGATGCCAGTCACAAAAAGCAACTTCTTTCCTAACATCTGATAGGATTTTTTTTTTCCTCCCCAACTAAGAAAACCTTTTGACAGGAAATCCTCTTGCCATACACACTGGCGATAATTCGGGGTGCGCTGGGCTGTGCACACAGTAGGTGATTAGTAGATGTTTCATGGATTAGATATGTGCTTGGTTGGCTTTCCCCCACTGGACTGACTGGACTTTGCGTCTTTGACGAGAAGCAGACTGGATTTTCAGACTGATGAAATTAGTACTGTCCCAACATTTGCTCAGCACCTAGGCTGTGCGCCCACAGGAGGGGCCTACCCGTCATCCCAGCTGGCAGTTAGCTATCGCCCTGGGTTTACAAGGCACGCACCATCTGTGGTCTCATTTGACACAGTTCTGGGTGCCTCATGTCTTTAGAAAGAAGGCTGAGGGTGGAGAATGTCCAGAGGCCCCGGGGACAGTGACATGTGTGAGAATTAGTTGAAGGAAGTGGGGGTGTATGGCCCAGAAAAGTGCAGACTCGGGGGGAAGTATCAGGGTCTGAAAGCAGCTGAAGGATGAGCCTGGGGAAAAGGGATCTGGTGGGTTCTGTTTAGCCCCAGAGGGAAGAGCTAGGAGCCAGGTAGCAAGTCTCAGAGCTCCAGGTCTTGAAAATCTCCCTAACAAGGAGCTGCCCCCAAAAAGGGAATGGCCTGTGCCCACAGGGAGCCCACTGGGTGTGATGGGGCAGGAGCTGGACTGAGAGCCCTCTGACAATCCAGGGCTATGAATATTATTATGCCTCTCTTACAGAAAAGGAACCTGAGGCTCAAACAGGTTAAGTGACTCGCCCAGGGTCACACAGCTATCAATCCATCCACAAGCATTTAGGAAGTGCCTAGCACCCACCAGGCAAAAACCAAAAATAAATTATGCTACATCAAAGAGTTCACATTCTAGCTGGGGAAATGTGCCCAGGTGGAAGGAAGGAGACAGAACGCTTTAGAGCAGGGCCCATGAGGCCTCTAGGTCCTCAGGTGCAGCCTTCTGACTTCATCCAAGTCTGACAGAACAAATCCTTCAATGAAGGGGGTTGTGCTGTGGAGTTTGGATTCAAAGGGCCACGCTTAAGGACCCAGAGGGCCCCATGTGGCCTTGAGGCCACAGGCTCCCCACCCCTGCTCTAAAGGGAAGCAGTAGCCTCCAGGGGCAGAAGTGGGGGTCAGGAAGGGTCCAGGGGGCACCTGAGCTAAGCTCTGAAAGCCAGCTAGGCATTCCAAGAGGCAGAGATGGGGAACAGAACAAGCCAGGCTGAGGGGAACAGCCTAGGCAAAAGTTTAGAGGGCAGAGATGGGAAGCTGCACTTGAGAGACAACAGAGTGGGCCAGATGGGCCAGGTGTAAGCTTGGACACTGGCTTGTTGGGCTGAGGTGCCAGACAGACGGGCTGGTACGTGACCCCAGAGGCCTTCTGAAGGCAGGTGAAGCTCTCTGTGCACCACCACATGCTGGAGTGTCCTCCAGGGTCTTCTCATCTGGACAATGGGGAGGATAGTATTTGGGCTGCCTTCCTCCTGGGTGGAGGAAGGGGTAAAGATAAAGGTCAAAAGGTGGAGAAATGACATAATTTTGACTACTTGTTGAAGAATAATAATGGACTGCTCAATGGGGAACAGTCCTGTGGCATGTCTTCTACTAGCACTGTGAACTGGTATCTAAATCTGAAGTTACCTTTTGTCTGTGTGTTCATGGGTCACCTCCATTCTAGATTGGAAACTCCCTCAAAGGCAGAGGCTGGGTCAGATCCATTCTGGGTTCCCCCACCAAGCCCCGAGGAAGGCTTTTCCTCGTACTCATCAAGTGCTGAGTAAATGCTTGCTAAACTAAACAGGTCTATTGGCATGTCCAGACACTAAAGCAATGCACTGACCTCTCTGAGGGAGGCTGGCTTGTCCCCTCTCCTGACATCTACGAGCTTGCTGAAAATTACACGGTAAACGGGAGTCTCGGGGCTGAGACAGTTCCTGGGTCTTTGTTGTATTAATAAGATTACAGGAATCTGGGCACACTTTCAAGTGTTTATTTGGTAAATGCTAGTTCCCAGGGTGGGAGGAACGTTCTACTTGGTCTTACTGGATTCTGGGCCTACAGAAAATGACTTGGTTTAAGTCTTTACTTTTTCATATGAGGGGAAAATAACATGACTACTGCTTCAAGTTTCTGACTGGATGAAATGTCAGTTTTCTAATTAATATCTCCTGTTACAATAACTCCAAGGTAGATCTTAGCTGGAGTAATCTGAACTTTCCTCCTCAGAGATTACATGCAGGGTCCAGTTCTACAAACTCAGAACCTCAGGGCTGGAAGGGACCAAAGAGGACCACGTCCAACCTGGACCTCTACCCCCAACAAGTGACCGCTCAGTGTCTGCTTCAGGGGCAGCTGCCCACCTGCTGGGACAGTCCATGACCCTCTGGGACATCTAGGAAACATTCTGACACCGAGCCAAACCTGCCTCTCTGAAAATCTAATGAATGCTCCTCACTTTGCCCTCTGGGGTCAAGCTGAACACTGGTCAAAAGATCTGAGTCGGGGCGGCCAGGTGGCTCAGAGAGTAAGACACCGGCTCCAGTGTTGGGACGACCTGGAGATCGAATCCTGGGCCACACCCAGACACCAGCACCACACCCAGAAATAACTGGCCGTGAAACCTTGAGCAAGTTACTTAACCCTGATTGCTTAAAAAAAAAAAAAAGATCTGAGTCCCAGGACCTCAGCCAAGCTCCTCACCTGTAAAATGAGAGGGCTGGAATAAGTGATTTCTAAATTCCCATCAACATCAAAGCCCTATGGTTGTTTTCAGAGTAGTAAGTGCTTATGAATTAGATGCCAAATAAAGAATTTAGAAGTTCTACAATCATGAATATCTCGAGGGGCCTGGAGGAGGAAGGAATTCACAGAGTTTGTATACTGTTTTACACCAGGAGTCAGGCCTTGGACATAGAACTTGGGGGCCCCTTGTGCCCCTGAGTGACAAAGAGATCAGAAGTTAGCTACAAGCTGATGACGTCCCCTAGACAAACCCAATTTAAGATTAGGATCAGGCAGAGATCCTTCTAACCTGACAGCCCCTCTCTCTGAGGAGAGCAGAGCAATCTCAGCCCCATCGTCCTGCCTCCCATGCTGCAGGAATGGGGGGAGGAGGGGTGACAGATGTCTTTTCTGCCTGCCCTGCATCCTCAGCACAGGCGGCCTCCCTTACACTCTGTGGTCCAGGCCTGGCATTTCATCAGCACAGGGCACTTCCCAGAAGCAAACTCCCTCTACACTTGCAGTGCTAAGCTTCTTCGACTGGATGGTAGGACCCTCAAGCCTGGGGGAGAGGGGAGGGCCTGGGCCACAACGCCAGGCCGAGGCAGGTCATCCTGGCTGTCAGACAGACAGGCGCTGTCTCTGTTTCACAGCCAATGCTGACTCTCCCAGGAGATAACGTAGGCAGTGAGCTTTATATCCTTATAGAGGCTACAGAAATGTCAGATACTGTCCGACACCAGCTGCCTTCCCTCCCTCCATCTGCACCAGTCTGGTATCTCTCCCACTTTTGTTGAATAGAACAGAATTGCATGTTTAGGGACTCCCAGAATCGCTCCAGAACCCCCAAACTTGAGAGCACCACCTCATGGCAAAGGAGGCATCCCTGCACCTACTTCTATTGCTGGGGGGGGCTTCCTCTGGAAAACTGCTCCAAACTGAGAGTGTATTTTTGTCAAACGAATGAGCCCAGAAAAGAGGTTGAGAGGAACAATGAAGAGGGTGACCAAGAAGGGCCCGAGCCGGAGGGGCTGGAAGAAGCACAAGCCGCCCCACCCGGGGGCTGCGGCTCAGCCAGGAGCATCTTTTGCCTCTTTGGACAATCACCAACCAGCTCAGTTTCACTTTGTGACACTGGGGTCCTGAGCGACTTCCCTGGGTCTGTCTTCTAACCTGCCTCCCCACAAACTGAAGACCCAAGGAGACAACATGCACCAAACAACACTTAGGCTCCCAAAGTGTTCCATGCTGGGGGAGTCTTCTGGCATTTCCTCTCCTGTCACCTCCAGGGGGCCAAGGGATTGTCTTCTTAGCTTAACAAAGAGCGAAGAGAAGCATTTCCATGAAAAGATGAAGAAAGATCCCACTTCTAAAGGCACACCTTTCCATTTACTACATTACCCTCTGAAAAAGATGTGCTAAGACAACGATTGGAAAACATTTCCCAGAATATCAAATGAAGCCCCAGAAAAGCTGCAGGCTTTGCTGGTCTCTGGCCAAGCCCAGCAGCTGAAGCTCAGGCCTTGGCTCCTTTGGGACAGAGGCCCCTACATGGTTAAAAGTTCTGACCATCCACATTCCCCAAGTGCATCCTGCCTAAAGGCCATGGACCTTGTTCTTTACAAGCTTCAAAAAGCACACTCTCCTCACATGAACTCAAAATCAGAGACCAGAGCAGTCTTAACTTTTGCAAATCCAAGATATGCTTATGTCCTAAATTGTTAGAAAGAACGGTTAATAAAAAAGTGTCCAATTTGCTGGGATGTCATTTCATGGGAACCATCAGACCAGGGCTTCCTTCTTAGGCCTAAGCATGGGTCTAGTTTTTCCACGTCCTGGTATTTCACACACCAAGAATCACAGGAGTCATTTGCATTGCATAAAAGCCAGGGGGAAATAGGGTTTGCCTTGGAAGGCTTCAGCAACACAAAACCTCCAGCCTCCTTTCCTTCCCTGTTTCTTGATACGCTACATCCTCTTAGAGTGCTAACCACTTTGGGATGGACGTTATCTAATTTTTACAAGATTCTGAGTTGATGTGTTTTTAATGAAACATATAGCCCAAGTGCCTCAGCCTTCCCCTGGGTCCTTAGCCCAGGGGGCACTGATGGGGCTAGCCATCCAGGAGAGAGGCAGCTTCTGACTCATTTCAGGTCTAGAGGATGCCTGCTGGCTACATGGCCACACTGGGCAATGGCAGCCAGGTGGTGAATGGACAAGTCAGACAGACTCTGGAAGCAAACTAAGAAAGAGGGAGATGCACCAAGAAATCTCAGGGATGGGGAAAGTGAGGCTATTGGGGTTCAGGGTCAGCAGGAGGCTCCCCTCGAGGGCCCGTCACCAATTGGGCTCTACCCCAGTGGGTTTTTGGAATCAACACACAGGTTTCTTGGTTATAATAGTACTTACAGAGAATCGATCAGGAACCAGTCAATGCTGGATGCCTTTTTGGTTTTTTTTAAATCTGGCTTTTTTCAGATGGGTTCATCTGGTGAAATCATCTAAATTTCTTCAGGCAGAAGATGTAAAAGTAAGTTTGTGTCTAGCCAAACTAGAAGGGGAAAAAAAAGGGAAAGGACCAAATGAAAAACAAAGGGTAAAGACACACTAAAAATGGTGAAACATTGCTTTTTCTTAAAACTAAGGCAGAGAAAAAAATGTTACTTTTAAATGCTAGCTAGCCTAATTTAGAATACAATGTTCTCAGGCCATGAGGTAGGTTAAGTGGCAGAGCCGATAAATAGGTAGGCCTGGAATCAGGAAGACCCAAGTTTAAACCCTGCTTCAGATACTCTGTGACTCTAGTTTCCTCATCTGTGAAATCGGCATGAATAAAGTCACCTACCTCCCAAAGGAGCCAGAAAGATCAAATGAGAAACATATATGAAGTGCTTTGCAAGCCTTAAGGCACTACATAAATGCTGGCTGTCACCATCATTATTTATTATCTTACAGGTTAGTGCAGGAAGGTTCAATGCTAAACCTCTTCTGACATGGCCCTGAAGTAGCCCTGCCTGATGCCCAGGGCCACAGGCTTCTCCCACAGCTGTGAAAACACTTGCCAAGAGGACATGCTGATTTTAAAGACTTCTGTGTGATTGTGGGCCAAGCAGGACCTCTGAGGGCCTCAGGTGCTCATCTGTAAAATGAGCCAGCTGTACTCGGTGCTCTCCTAAGGTCTGCCAGCTCTAAAGTCCTGATTCTAAGACTCTCAAACTATCCCCCAGAGAAGGCAGAACAGTTCAGCAAGGCATAAGGGGACCAACATAGCCAAAGGTTATACTCAGATCATGTCGTTGTGCCCATGTTTATCAAAAATTTTAATTTTCAGGAGCATCGCTTATTTTTAAATTTTATTCTTTTGTTCTGAACTTAAGCACTAAGTCATGGGACTTTATATAGGATTGCAGATGAAAGTGCAGGTCTCTATTGTACAGACCTTGCTTTTCTTTTGAAAATCTGTAACAGGTTAGGCCTGTAGCTTTGCTTGTCTGTGATTTTTTCTGGCCTTTCTTCTGTTCCCTGCTGTGCATTTTTTTAAAAAGACACTTCAATGACCACTTTTTCATTACTACTACTACTACTACTACCACTACTACTACCACCACCATCACCACCACCCCCCCACCCTGTTCCTAGCCCCTTATAACAATATTCATAGTCAAGCAAAATAAATTCCCGCTTTGGTAGTGCTGTTTTACTTCCTATCATTTTGCATCTTGAATCCATCAGGCATCAAGGAGCATGATTTCTTAGGGGGTCATTAGTGGACAGTTTTTTGGTTGGGTTTTTTTTTTTTTTTTGCTTTTTGGAGGGCACTTGGGGTTAAGTAACTTGCCCAAGATCACATGGCTAGTTTTGTGTGTGTGTGTGTGTGTGTGTGTGTGTTAAGTGTCTGGGCCAGAACCAAACTTGGGTCCTTCTGACTCCAGGGCTGGTGCTTTACTCACTGTACCACCTAGCCACCCTGTGGATAGTTGTTGAGTTGCTTCAAGTGACCCCATCTGGGATTTTCTTGGCAGAGATATTAGAGGGATTTGCCATTGCCTTCTCCAGTTCATTTTACAGATGAGGAAACCAAAGTAAACATGGCTAAGTGACATGCCCTGGGTCACACAGCTATTAAGTGTCTGACACCACTTTTGAACTCAAGATGTCTTCCTGACTCCAGGTCCAGCAGTCTGTGCACCATGGCGCCACCTAGTTGCCCCGTTAGTGGAGAGAGTCAACTTCAAATACAAAAAGATTTGGGTTCAGATCCCAACTGACCCCTAATGGTCGCGTGGCCCTAGACAAGTCTCATATCCCCTCAGTGCTCTAGGCCAGAAGAGGCACTCAGCTCACTCAGCTACAGGAATTCCACAATACTCTCAACCCCCACAAGAACTGGATTAAAATGTAATTGGGAAACATTTAACAAAATAAATTAAAATACAATAAAGTGTGGATAATACATTCTAAAAGCAAGTCAACATGTGGCCCACAAGGGTAGTGTTATGGACAGATTAGTGTCCCTGTTTCTATTTGGGTCTGACACCCATGAGTTGCAAGAAGCCAAGTTAATAAGAATTCATGGAGTATCTACTCTGTGCTGGGCACTGATTGTGCCAAGACAGAGGCAAAAGCCAGTCTCTGCTCTCAAGGAGCTCGGAGTCTAAGGGGGAAGTCAATACAACAGTGCCTGGGTGGGAGCACGCTAGGGCCCCAGTCAATCAGAGGTGAGGGTGGAGGAGGCTTCCTTACCCAGAATTCCTGTGCTGTCATATGCCACGTATATATTATTATACATCACACATGACGTATAGTGTTATTATGTACCATAGAGACTGTCACATATCATATATACGGCTATATCATCACATATGCTGTGGATGCATCACATAGCACCTATTATTAGCAGTATTATCTATCATATATACTGTTATATGTATAGCATTACATATCATATATACTGTTTCATATCATATATTGCTACAGACACATATGCTATTACATATCATATACTTTTATCATATATACGCATATATCATATATATTGTTATAATCATGCATATGCATATATCACATAAACTGTTATATATCTCATATAGACTCATATATGATATACTTTTATATACTGTATATGCTGTTATATTCTTACATGTTATATATCATATATATATGGTTATATATCATGTAACATGTTATATATAATATATACAGTTATGTATCATATACTGTTACATATCCTATATAGTGTTATATATACCATTATATACCATATATCCTGATATATATCATATATACTGTTATATACCATGTATCATATACCATTATTTATCACCCATACTTTTATATCTCATCCATACTGTTATAGATTTTATATATATATATATACACACACACACATACACATACATATATGTATATGTCATAAGACCAGTTCCTCTCACTATTCCTTTTAGTCTTGGAATAACTGTAGGCCCCATGCTAGTGTTGTGTCTTAAGCTATGGTATGTTTTAAAAATCACAGAAAAGAAAAATCAGTATTAGAGATTTTGTTTGTTTTAAATCCTAGGCTATGGACACCCATGATAGCCAGTGTTTTATACCTAAAAAGTTTAGCTCTGATTTCTGTGACAGTCCCCTGGCCCCCCGTGGGACTGGTCTAAATCATGGGATGAGACCAGGGCTAATTCTCCTAAGAAGGGGTCCAAGGGTCCCACAGAAGGAAAACAGGCCACATTTAGCCCATCTTCACGCCCTGCTCTGAAAGCCTAAAACAGCATTCCCCTGTTGAAGAGACATTAAAGAGACAGTCACTAACACCTGCTTTTCACCCTTCCTCACCCATTATAGCCTCACTTTTTCAAGAAGGAAAAGAAGAGCTTGAAGGTGGGGGAGGAGGGGCAGCTATTTAGAACACTTCTCCACCTGTATACCATCCGCCTCAATTTTTACTTTGGTTTTGATGTGTGCCCGAAGGTATTCATCATTTTCCCTCCATGAAGTTAAAAGCAGATCCTTCCCTCGAATTTTGGGATCCGAGCAGAGCTGTAGGCTTCAAAGGAACAGGAAAATTGGAAGCCCACCTGATAATGAGTTCACAAAATTCTGTGCTTGAATAAATGGATAAAAGAAACCCACTGAGGTTATATTCAGCTCCTCTCTCCAAGGTGACAGAATTCAAGAAGACAAAACGATTTGAAAACCTCCCTAAATGATGCTAAAATTCCTTTTTAAAACGTTCTTTGCATATAATCAAGAAATCATTCATCTTTCAGACCACAGAAAACAAAGCATTGCAGTCAGATGAGATAGCCTTTTGCTTTAAGTAATTATTCTTGCCTTTGAAAACTGAGAAATTAGAGGAAGGGCTGGAAGAAGCATCTTCTAAAGAACATCCTTATGCCTCAAGGAAAAATATTCATAACATTATTATAATCATTATCCCTGGATTCTTCTGAATCTTTATCACGGGTGACATTAACATGTAAATATGGCCTTTGTTTTTCAAGTGCTCAACTACTTTCCCCCCTTATTCACCTCTCAAAGGACTGCTCAATGCTTGACATCACAACTGGTTGTCATGAAATTAATTATATCCTCGAGAGAGCTGCTTTAACCATCACCTGGGGAAAAAGAGAAATATACTAAACCAGCTTCCGCAGTAGCTACAGAAACCAGTGAAAGGAAAGAAAACTGAGCCTTGTCTTGTTCAGCCTTCTCTGAACCTGATTTTTCAATAACACCCCCAAAGCATCAGGTAAGGACCACTGCACAGAAACTTGTGCTTGAAACTCCCCCAGAATTCGGCTGCTTCGAAAAATTCTCAACCATACAAATTAGCCATAAAGGAGTCTTCCAAGTCAAGGACCTGAACCAAATCCTAGGCCTGGTTCAAACATCAAACCACAAGCTGGCCAGAAAGCCAGAGGCCCTCTCCAACTGATAAAATCATTACTGGACTAAACTTCTGAGGGTATCTCCAGATCAGACTGTCTGAATCTGGGCACAAAGAGTGATTCGGCTCAAAGGGCTAAGCCGCACACATATGGAGGGCTATTGTTTGGGACACGTGGATCTTGAACTGGAAGGGACCTTACTGAGGTTGACAATCACCCCCTCAATTTTACAGTTAAGGAAAATAAGGTCACCTAATAGTAAGGGGTCGGGCTGGAGTTCAAACTTGGGCCCCATGACCCCAAACAAGCTCAGTCTTCTCCTCACCACCCCCTGAAACAGAAGATAGTGATCAGAACAAACACACAGCAGATTTACTCTAAGAACCAGCAATGGATGTGTGACCTTCCTGAATTGTGAAGGGCTTTCCTTAAGCGTGGAGACCACACAAGATGTTAAGTCTCTGAAGCTGAGGGGATGATGATTCTAAGATCAGAGATAGAAGGGACCTCAGAGGTCTAGTCTAATCCCCTCATTTTGCAGATGAGAAAATTGAGGCCCACAGAAGATGGGTGACTTGCTCAAGGTCCCAGGCAGTATCTGACCTCTGGTCCCCAAAGCATCAGTGCTCTTGCACAATGCCAGGCTACCTCCCTGAAGGCCTTCCAAGCTTTCATTCTTTAACAGGTACTTGGTGCACCAGACGACATTACTTGTATTAAATGTCTAAATGAATTAGAAATCCAGGTAAACTAGAAACTGCTGGATCACACAGATGGTTCCCTCAGCCTGAATGCTGTACAGAAGTTTCCTAGAGTACCCCCTTCACCCCCCAACAAAATTTCATGGGGTTGCTGTGGCCACAAAACCTCACCCAAGAACTGCCACAGAATCCCACTGCCCGTTCACCTACCCTCCACACTGAGATTTCACACAATTTGAAGCAATTCCTTAAGTTATTTTTAAGAAAGTATTTTACTTGGTAAGTTGCTGGTTACAGCAAATAACTGCCACATTTCAGTGATGTGGCAACTGTGGGGAGAAATGAACATCTATCTATGTTTTAGATTTTGGTAAAGTGAGACTATCACAACTGCCACTTAAAAGAACAGTTTTGATTTTCCATCCAAAATTTCAAATGCAATGAAAAGCCTAAGCATTACAACACAAGGTCCTGTGTCTTTTTTTTTTTTTTAATACTCTACCAATCAAAGATTTCATGAAAACAGGAGATGAGAAATCTGAAAAATAATCAATTTCACCTTTTTATTCGCAAGTCTTGACTACCTTTGTTCTTATTATCTACCTTAGTCTTTATTACACTCAAAACATTTCAAACATGCATACAGAAAGTTTAAAACACATTTTTTCAAGCATTTTGGTCAAATTAACATTTTTAGCTAACAAAAGTTAATAATATCCAACAGACTGCAAATGTGTAACAGGTTTAATATCCTACACTTCCAAGACTATCATGGGATATTTTTATGAGCTAAAATTTCCTCACCACATCTACAGATTTAGTTTTCAGAATCCCATTTATTTCAGAGAAACCTCATAAGATAGGCATGTAAGCTACAGCAAACAGAGAATTGACTCATGGCTTTTGAATTAAGTTGAATAAACTTCAAATATAGCTACTATAACCGAAATAAGATTATGAAAAATAATTGACCAATAAACTTGATTTTTCCCCCTCAAGAAGTTTACAAAACCATACATTTTACTCAACAGAAAAAAAAAAACCCTCAAGAGTTTGCAAAATTTTTCATTTACATATATAAGGCAGGGTGGTCTTCTCTGGCTGGATGGCTAAGTTACACCGAACAGTACTTCGGAGAATAAAGATTTTCCCTGAAAGTCTCATCATCCATTCTGACTTCCCACTTCGATCCAAACGCAGCAGTTCTGTGGGGGAGCCATCAGCATAAGGAAAAGAGGACAAAACAAATTACGAACAGAGGTATCATCTACTTTTTTCCCAGAAAACGCTTAACATACACGGAGTCAACCTGAAAGAACGAGGCGCAGGACAAGCCACCCGCGCCAGCAGGTCTGCTTGGGCGGCCCTCAGGCTCCGGGGCAGGGGGCGCCCGGGGGTCCGTGGGCCCAGCCCCCAGGGGCAGCTCCGCTCCCGATTCCGCTCCCCCACCGCGGCGGCCCGGGAGGCGCCGTCACTCGTCCCGCGGCAGCCCCAGCTTCTTGCGCAGGGACTCGGGCATCTCTGCCGGCGGGGGCCGCGGCAGCCGGAAGTACACCTTGACCAAATCGTAGATGAACCACTGCAGCGCCGTGAGCGTGCCGATCATGATGGTGCGCGGCAGGAAGCCCTTCCACACGCCCAGCGGGCCCAGCTGCCGCAGCGCGGCCAGCGGCGAGCTGCCCTTCTCCTTGTTGAGCACCGACACCACCGAGTCGGCCGGGTGCGACACGAGCGCGCAGAAGACGCCGGCGACGTAGCCCGCCACGAAGGTGACGCCCAGCTGCTCGGCCTTGCTGCACTGGCTCCGCGGCTTGGGCACCACGTGCTTGTAGAGCGCCTCCACCGTGCGCTCGAAGCAGGCGAACTTCATCATGGTGTAGGGGATCTGGCGCATCCAGAGCGGGCCCACGCCCTTGTAGAAGGCCCACGCGCCCTCCTCCGCCAGCATCTTGGGCACGGCCTCGCGCAGCGTGCCCGCGAAGCCCGGCTGCGTCTGCAGGCGCACCTTGACGGCCTCCATGGGCGCCAGCCCCACGTCGGCGAAGAACTCGGCGCTGGCCGAGGCCGCCAGGTAGAGGCTGGTGCGCCACTCGTAGGCCGCCTCGGCGCCCAGCAGCTCGGCGTAGCGCAGCTTGAAGAGCTCGTACAGGCCGAACTTGAAGAGGCCCTGCACCGAGTAGCCCAGCAGCGTGGGTGCCCAGCCGCGCGCCAGCGCCGCCACTCCCTCCTCACGCAGCGTCACGCCGAAGGCACTCACCAGGCCCGAGTACTTGGCCGGCTCCACCTGCATGCGGCACTTGATCAGGTCCAGGGGCACGATGGCCGTGTGCGTGAGGCCGCAGCTCAGCACGCCGCCCAGGCTGCACAGCGCCAGGTACTTGGGTGACCCGAATTCGCAGCTGTACTCCTCCCCGCGCTGGGGCGGCTGCCGCTTCCTCTTCCCGGCCCAGCGGTCCTTGAGGGACGCGGCGGCCCACGCGCTGCCGGATGTAGGGGCCATGGCCGTGGACGGAGGACCGTTGGCAGCACCTGGGACTGCCAGACCGGCCTCTTCCCCTCAGGCGAGCTCGAAATGAGCCCGGGGCACTGAGCTCCCGGAGGTACCGCCCTGCCTCGCTTCCCCTCAGCCAATCACGTCTGCCCTCTTGCCAAAAGGTTAGTCCATTTTGTTTATCCCATTCCCCCCCTTCACGTCTTTGACCAATGGCCATCGTGCTTAATTTCCCACTTCTGGGAGGCCACCCTCTCTTAGCCAATCAGGAACTTCACCGTAGCCAATCATCTTCCCTTACACTGGTCTTCCTCTTCCTTAACCAATCATCATCTGCACACCGTTAGCCAATCGGCACCCTGTTGCTTGGCTTCTAACCTACTTGACCTCCCGTCTATTTTCTACCCTTTCACCCCCCACCCCAAAATCACGCTCTTCACTAACGGTGGCAAAGCCCTGAGTGGCACTTCTTCAGCCAATCACATTCGCCTCCTCCTCTCAAGCCCAGGCCCGTTTCTTCTAACCCCACCTTCCCTAAGTCTTCAAACCAATGACCGTCGTGCTCAGATCCCCTCCTTCCTAGAGTGAGACATTCCTGAGCCAATGACCATGTTTGACAGCGTGCCTCAGTCTCCATCCCCGCTGCCAGAAGCTAGTACTCCCGAGCGCTTCTTCCCCCTCCCCCACCTCCTCAGCCAGTCCTATTGGCCCCCTCGGCTCCAACCTGTCCATCCGACAATTTTAAACCAAGAGCCATCGTGGGCGGTGAGGGGGGAGCTATAAGCGCCTAGGAACCCCTGTTTAGAATCCTCAGACAATCTAGTCCAGCTCTCTTGTTTTATGAATGGGGACAGGGAGGCTGGGAAAAGGAAAGCAGTTTAGATTTACTCTGGAGCTATTAGGGCTTCCCTTTACAAGTGGGAAAACTGAGGACGGATGGTGACGTCACTTGCGGGGGGAAGGTACACTGAAGCAGAATTTAAATTCAGACCCTCAGACTCCCAATGCATGGCTCCTTCTGCACTCACCTTCGCCACGAGTAACCAATGGGAATCCTGCGCTGAAGCGCCAGCTCCCTTGGAGCTCCGCCCCTTTTACTATGTCTTCAGTCAATCACCATATTCAACAGACACTTTGAAGGGAGTGTTTTCCCTCCATTGCCCTGGGTGACCAATGAAAATCCTATGCTGAGGCGCTCATTCCCTAGGGCTCCTCCCCTACTTACACCTCCTCAACCAATCACTATGTTCAATAAACATTTATAAGGAATGTTTTTTTCCCTCTTACGCCTCGGTGACCAATAGGCATGCGACCTTAATCTCCCGCTCCCTGAGGCCCCGCCCCTACCTACACCTTGGGCAATCACCAGGTTCACTCAAGTTGCAAAGCCCTCAGTCCCCTTCCCAGTCCCTCTCTGCCCGCCCACTTTACTAGGGATGACCAATGGCCACAGCTCCCGCCCCATGTCAGCCAATCCCGACATTCACTCGGCGTTTGCCGCCTGGCCCCACCCCTCCCTCGTCTCTTTACCTCGGGCGCCCAATGGACGCGCTGTTCCTGACTCTGCCCGCCCCCCCCCCCCCCCCCCGTCTTCACGGTCTCCTGGGTGGGGCGGAGGGAGGGGAGGGGGGAAGGATCGGCCTATTCCTCCTGGAAGAGGCCGTGGAAGAAATAAATCAGCATGTGTAGAAAGGCATACACGCACAAGTAGGCGAGGAAGTAGGTGAATAAGCGCACGACAGTGACCGGCGGCTCCATGCACGGCGCCCTGAGCCTGGGGGCCCTGCGCTCACCGCCTGTCCGTCCCGCCCAGCGGCTTCAACCGCTGCAGACCCCTGCCTGTTGCCATGGCAACCGGCCGGGTGGAGGGCGTCTCCACCATTTGTTGGCCACGCCCCCAGCCGTACCCGGCGCGCCCTTGCTTGGCCTCCCACGTGTCCTCAGAACTGCGCCCTGCCCAGCGCCCCGCCCCGCCCCGCCCTTTCCCTCTGACCCGTGGGGAAAGTCCGGCCCGCTGTAAGCTTTCGTGAGGCGCATAGTGTACACGGCCCTGTGGTACGCCTACAGTCTAGCGGACACGGGCCAATCGGGGGTGATCGCACCTGGGTGACCTTGGGCGAGTCCCTTGCCTGGCCGGCGCCCCAGCCTGTGGGGGAAGCGCTGCAGGAGCGTCAGCGGCTTGGGGTCCGCCCCCGCCCTCTCCCAAATATGGGCAAATTCGGGTTGGGGCCAGATCCGTGCGTGACCCCGGACAGGGCGGGCTCAGAGAGGCCGGGGCGTTCCAGCTCCCGGGCCTCAGTTTCCCCCTCTGTAATAGGAGAGCAAACAAGCCCCTTCCGGTCCCTGACCGCGGCTAAGCTGACCGGCCCCGGGCTGGGACTCTGGGATGGACCCCCTGGGCTAGACTCCCACGCTGGGACCCTGGGATGGACCCCCAGGCTAGGACCCGGCCCCGGAATGAATCCCTGAGATGGACCCCCGGGCAGCCCGGCCCCACCCGCAGGGCAGGAAGGGCCCCGGAGCTCCCGGTCACTGGGGCCAGAGCCAGGCGCCCAGCCTCAGCTAGCCTGTCCACAGCCACAGGCCTTTGGCCGCCCGGTCTCCCACATGGGGACTGAGCCAGGCCTTGGAGCCTCTGCTGGCAGAGACACTGGAGGGGGTCCTTCTCCGGCTCATTGACAGAGGAGGAAACTGAGGCAGACAGGGTGAAGTGACTTGGCCAGGGTCACACAGCTAGTAAGGGTCTGAGGCTGGATTTGAACTCAGGTCTTCCTGACTCGAGGCCCGGGCTCCATCCACTTCGCCACTTAGTAGGGCTTAATAAATGCTGAGGGTCAGACGGCCAGCCGGACCTGGCTGGGAAGCAGCCCTGGGTTCTCTTCTGCTTGTCTCATCATTTGCCCTTCTTTGTGTGCCTCGCCTTCAGCGCCACCTGGCACCCAGTGAGCACTTAATAAATGCCTTGGTCATCCCCATTTTACAGATGAGGGACCCGAGTGAAGGACCGAGGCTGGACCTGAACCCTGCCTGGCCAAGCCAATCGCTAAAAGCAGAACGGGCCTCTCTGTCCAGCAATGAGCACATCTCTCTGGGTGTGGTGGGTGCCCAGTCATGGCACTGCCATTCCCTTCCTTCCTTCACTCCCCAGCCCTGGAGGCTGGGTGGTCGCAGGTCCCAGCCCAGGGTCTCTCTTCTGTAAAAGAGCCAGCAACGAGGAGCTGGGAATGCTGACCTCAGGCACCTGGGAATGGCGGCCCCCTTCTCCTGGATCTCCATCTACTCATCTTCGCATGAAGGTCCCTGCGGCCCCAACAAACAGGGATAGACCAGAAGATGAATAAGTGAAAATGGAGGGAGGGAGGGAGGAATGGATGCATGGGTAGGGGGAGGGAGGGAGGGATGAAGGGAGGGAGGGATGGATGGGTGGAAAGGGAGGGATAGGTGGGTGGGGGGAGGGAGGGAGGGAGGGATGGGTGGGTGGGTGTATGGATGAAGAGACAGCTTGATAGGTAGGTAGATAGATGAATTAAAAGACAGAGGGATGAACAGAGATAGTTAAATGGATGGATGGATGAAGCATGAGAAGGCAGGCAGAGCAGGAATAATTCCCATTTTACACATGATGAAAGAGATACAGCAATGTGATATATAGCTCACCCTTGGCCAAGATTCGAACCCAGGCCTTCTGACTTAAGGTTTCCCATGACCAGATCTACTGATCCTTCCACTAAACCAGTAGAAGTGACATGTATAACCTCAGTCCCTTTGTATCCCCAGGCTTCTGTATGAAAGCAGTGGATGTGTGGACATGGGTTGAGGGCTAACATTTTAGACTAAGGAGCTAAGCCACCGGAATCAGGGCCACTTTACAATCCAGACTCCCAGAATCTCAGTGTTGAAGGGCCCACAGAGGGCATCTGGCCCAGCCTGTCCCTGAGCAGGCAGCTCCTCCCCCACATTCCTTGTGATCATCCAGCCTCGACAGAAAGGTCCTCCGCAGCCCTACAAAGGGTGACATGTCACTGGCCACCTCCCAAAGTAACCCACTCCTCTCCAGGCAAGGCCCTCACAGTCTAATGAGGGAAGACAACATGCAAATAACTGTACTGACAAGTTATAAAAGAGTAAATGGAGGAGGGGGAAGAGAATAAGTCTTTATTAAACACCTGCTGTATGCCAGACGCTGCTAAGCACTCTACAAATATTACCTCGTTTGATCCTTACAACACCCCTGGGAAGTAGATGCTATTATAATCTCCATTTTACAGATGAGGAAACTGAGGCAAACAGGTGAAGTGATTTGCCCAGGGTCCCACAGGCTGGATTTGTACATAGGCCTCCAAGGAACCCCGTAGCAGCCTGCCTGGGGTAGTTAGTTATTTAGAATCCTTGAGTCCCCAGTTAGTGAAAAGGAGGGTTAAGCTAATTAACGTCCCGGAGTGAGATAACTGTTCTGGATGACAATAGAATTCTGAAGAAAATTTACATTTACAAGTAAGAGAAAGCCTATTCTGCGTGTCCCCCTCCCTCGAAGCCCCCATCCTCCCTGCCCTGCGCAGGTGTCTGCAGATTTCACAGTGACAGGATGCTCACAGAAGCTTTTGCTGTTCCCAAACCCCTGCATCTACACCAGCTCATTTTCCAACACAGCAGCACTGGGAGAGAGACAAAACAAGGCTTATATCCATTTTAAAGATGAGAAAATGGACGCCCAAAGACAATGACTCCTCCACACTAAAAACAAAAAAAAAAAAGCTTCATTCAGCCAGCTGCTGTTAAGCACCTACTGTATGCCAGACACTGGACTGGCTGCTGGGGCTTACAGAGATGAAAAACAAAGGAAGAAAGCCAACAACAAAATGATGACGGCCCTCTGGGAGCTGACAGTCTGCATTTTAATAAAATTTCCAGGTTTACAAAGTGCCTTTCCTATAGCAACACTACAAGGTAGGTAAAACAGGCTTCCTTTCACAGAGGAGGTCACGGAGCCAGCACTGAACGAGATTCTGAGCCTAGCGTTCTCTCCCTTCATCTCAGGCATGTAATCAAACCCAGAACTCCCGATTTCTGATCTCGAGGTATCGTTCTAGTGTCAGGGGAGTTCGATTCAGGGAGTCTGGGACCTGTGTGATCTCAGTCAGCCCTCAGGGATTCCAGGCTGCCCTCCTAGGGAGGTGGCCACTTGCCCTGGACACAGGGTAATCCCAGATTGGTTACCAGTGCCTGACAGTTACCGGGTTGGGGGGACACACTCTTGTCAGAGGGGGCGCTCTGTTGGCCTTGTCTCTGAAATAAATACCTTTCACCCTTTGCTTCCCTTGGACTTGCAGGTTCCTGAAATGCAGTGGAAGTTGGGAGGAGCGGTGGGGCCATCCCTCCCTCCTACCCCACTCCCCCAGTGAGGGCAGAAAGCTCACAGCTTCAAGAGATGCCAGCATATGGTGAGCTTAAGTCTGGGGGTAGGGAGGTCCTGCCCCCACCCCATGCCTCTCCGCTTCCTCTTCTGAGCACAGGTGAGAACCTAGACCTCCTGGGCAGGGCTTTCTGTGCCCAGGGGTTTCTCATGGGGAATCCCAGCTTCTAGCATTCCCAGGAGACCAAGAGTTCCTGAGTTTGGTTGTCTTGGCCTCCTAGGGGTTGGAGACAAGAAGATCCCACCTCAGACACTTTCTGAGTAAGTGACTTAGCCTCTGTTCGCCTCAGTTTCCTCCTCTGTGAAATGGGGACAATAATTGAACCTGCCTTACAGGTTTGCTGTGAGTTCCAAATGAGGCAATAACTGTAAGAATTACATAAAGGTTAGCTATCAGCATCATCATTAATACCTGGAAAAAGAAGTGTGTTCCGTTCAAGCTCTGGTTTGGGACCCAAGTTGTCAGTGGAAGACAATCAGTTAATTTTCACAGAACCAGTGTTGAAGGCCAGCGATGGCCCAGAGTAGCCCATTTTAAAATGCATTAAGACATTTCATTATTTATTGCACAATCACTTCTCCCCCAGTCTCTTCACTTCATCAATAAATCATCATCAATAAACATTTATTAAGCACCTACTGTGTTCAGGGGCACTGTGCTAAGCGCTATAAGCTCACTTATAACAGAGATAGTGACTGGCAGAGTCTGTGCATGCCTCCCCTCTGGCCCTCTACTGCCCCATTGCAGTGGGAGGGGGAAGGCTGTGCCACCCTTGGGCAGGGAGCCTCTGCCCACCACTGCACCAGCTCTGGGTTCTAATTCTGCAGTCACATCGCTCCAGGCTTTGCCTAGAAGATCCCCTGGCTCCACTCCCTTCACTTTGCACCAGCTCATACAAGTCTGCCCACTACCCAACTGTGTCCATCCTGTTAATTTCCAAGTTTGTCGCCTGCTCTCCAGCTGCCAGACACGGACTCAGAGTTCTAAGGGTGTCTGTGCTCCTCAGCATGGCTCCATGACATTTCCACAATAATCCAGGGATCTGTAACTTCTTTTCAGTGTGGGTGGAGACCCCTCCGACCCTTGGTGCTTGGGATCTATGTCTGTAAAATCAGTTTGTAAAACCAGTCTGTAAAATCACACTCCCCCCACCCCAGCCTCAGAGCATTAACTCTGCCCCTTGCCCCTGCCAGCACTCTGCCCAGCAACAACCCATGAACTGTTTATCTCTGCTTGGACAAGCGACACCTACGAATCCTTCACTAAACCATCTATAAACATTTTAGCTTAGGCAAATGTTATCTCCCCTTAGTAAGTGGGCAGCTGCCCCATGAATCCTTCAATGCCCTGTCTGTAAGTTAACTCCTTAGTCAATTGTACACATATGGAGTCTCCTTAGTCTTGGTTCTCAACATCTATCTTGTCAAACATCACACTGATGGGTGGCAGACGGGGCACTTCTCAGTCAGCCTTGATCGCCAGCTGACTTAGTGACGCCTAAAACCACATCTCCACGCAGCCCCACCTTGGGCTATTTCCCACTGAATTATGGGCAATACGCCTTCGAAGTTGACATTAAAAGTGCATGTTCCTTTAAGCACTGACCACTCCTTAACTTCTCCCTAATCCCAACCTTACTCACCTAGTTAGCATAATTGACACCTGATTTACTACCTCAACTCCTTAAAACTATGCCTGTGTCTTCTTTAAGTTTGCAGGTTCCCTAAGAACCCCTGCCTTCTGTAAAGTGTAACAATAAACTTTTACAGTCCTGACTTCAAGATTGCTTGGGCCTACTGAATTCATTCCAGACTCAGGGACTCTGGTCCTCAGAGTTCCCGTATAACCTATTGCCTTCTCCCCCATCAATGCCATAGTGCATTGAGCCTGGGCTTGTAACAAGGAAGACCATCTTCCTGAGTTCAGATCCGGCCTCAGACACTTCCTAGCTGTGTGACCCTGGGCAAGTCACTTCACCCGGTTGGCCTCAGTTTCCTCATCTGTAAAATGAACTGGAGAAGGAAATCGCAAAACTCTCCAGTATCTCTGTAAGAAAACCCCAGATGGGGCCATGATGAGTCAGACACGACTGAAGCCACTCGGCCACAATGCTTAATTTCTTTTGGTCCAGGAAACTCATCAGTAAAATCAACTCTCAGGTTTGGGATTCTGTGAATATCTCTTTGTGGCTGATGACTCACGTCTGACTCTGTGACCCCACTGGGGGTTTTCTTGGCAGAGAGAATGGAGAGGTTGGCCATTTCCTTCTCCAACTCATTTTACAGATGAGGAAACTGAGGCAGACAGGATGAAGAGACTTGCCCGAGGTCACACAGCTAGGAAGTGTCCAAGAGGGGAGGGGTGGTCAGAAAATACAATGAATCCCTCAGTTCCCTGTGTTGAGGTGGTGAGGTGTCTCCCTGAGCCTGTCCAGTGGCTGAGGGCCAGGCATGCCCTGATGGGGGCTTGTGCTTAGGGGCTGGCTCTCCAGGAGGGAGGGAATCCACGGGCCTGGTGCCCACAGTGAGAGAGTGAAGGCAGTGCAGAGGCTCTCGGACAAGAGTGAAGAGAGAGGAAGACTAGCCTCGTGGGTAGGAGCCGTTTGTCACCCGGCAGTCCAATCAACAGGCATTTATTAAATGTTTACTGTGTGCCTTGCCCTGGGGATACAAAGGCCCAGAAAAAAAATCTCTGAGGGTCCGGGAACTCACTTTCTATTGTAGGAAAACCTTAAATAAACACAGGAGAGGGGAGGTCGGTGGGCTCTGGAGAATGGGCATTTTAGGAAGAATTCTCCACTGGGAGCGTGGAGCTGGGGAGGAGGGGGGCGGCGCAGGTGAAGTCTTGGAGAGCATCTGATCTCTCTAGTGTAAAAATTACATATATACATATACATTGCAAATCTCTCTAACAAATGCAAGCAGAAAGTCCTAGGGGAAAATGGAATGTTCACCAGGAAGACAGGAGTACCTTCACGCAATTTGAAATCTTGCCAGTTTATCTCCTGTGCCTCCAGAGAGTGCTTTGAAGTTAAATGACCCATTATTGTGAATTAAGTTTTGTTTGGAGCCTGATGATGCTGCCGGCTCTAGCTTTGCTCTTCTCCTAGGCTGGCGATGAGAACAACTCAGAAAGTGCGGGGAACAGAGAGGGCTCGTCTGCTTCGTTTGTTTTTTCAATAGCTCCTGTTCTTTGAATAAGCTTGGTTGAATAACATTTGCAAGATTGGGGGCCTGGCTTCACCCCTCCCCCAACTTCAGTGCCCACATCCCCCAGCTGCTGACCCTCCTTCTCAAGGGCTCCCTTTAGCACTGGCAGGGAACTCGGGCAGAGCTCTAGGGAGGGGGACCTGGCTTTTGGACAGCTCGGATTAGACTTTTCCCCATACATCCAACCTAAATCTGCCTCCCTATTCCGGAATCCATAGCTCCCCATTTTGCCTTCTGGAGCCGCAGGCGTGTGAAGAAAGCCAGTCACCCAACATGTCCCCAGATTTCCAGTTCACACATCCCTAGAGTCTGCTTCGAGAAGACTTCTGAAGTTCTCTCTTCGGATGAGCCAGAATTGTACTTCGCTCCCAAATCCCAAAGAGACCCTTTACCCTTGTTAAGTCTGTCACCTACCAGGGGAGGCGAATCTTCAGCCTTGAGGCCACAGGAGGCCCTCTAGGTCCTCAAGGGTGGGCCATACTTGACTCGGGTTCCCCACCCCAAACTAACCTGATAAACTAAGCCCCACCCTTGATAAATGGCTGTTGGCTATCCCCGACTGTCTTCTGTGTACCAAGCCCTCCAAACAGAGCGAGCCCAGAAGCTCCAGAGGTGCTCCTTCCACCCTTGGATCCTTTATTTCTTATCTCAAACCTCCCTCCCTGAAACTTCTGCTGCTCCACGTTTTGCCCTTTGGGGCCAAGCCCGAGCATCCAAGAGCCTTTGGAAATCACTCTCATGTGGGCCTCGCTGTCCCCAGACCAGCATCTCTGGTCCTTCCAACCAGTCCTCCCACACCCTGATCTCCAGGTCCTGTTCAATCCCTGCCCATCTGCTCCTGATGCTGTCCATTTTATCACTGTCCTTGAACCATGGCACTCCCACAGTATTCCAGATGTTGGCCCTCTAAAGCAGAAGGCCACAGAACTAAAGATCGCTAACTCCTAAAGTCAAGCTGGTCCAGGGAGAGCAGAGATTTCTTTGTTGCCAGATGCACCTCCACCTGACTCTTTTGGATTTATCCGAAGTTGACTCACACAGCTGGAGGGGTTGAAAACAACCTGGTCACCCCATCTTCACAAAGGTCCTTCAAAACAGTTTTTTTCCAAGTGAATTCCCTGATATATATTTAAAAGGACCCAGCTGACAACCAGGGTATGATGGGTTGAAAGTGATTTTCTAACAGCAAGTCAGACAAGAAACTGGGATCAGGAATCCCGAGCTTGGCAAGAGAAAACAATTCAAAAGACAGACTTTCAAATGAATAATGGCTTCTATAACTAGCTGGTTGGGCAGAGTTGCAGGACAAAGTTATATCCCAGAAGAGGCAAAGATGGTCCCTGAGATTATCAAAGTAAAAAGAATGGCAGATTTCTGCCAAAGGAAAACAAATGGTAACAGAAAGCATCAGCATCAGCATCAGCAGAGAGCTGTGTGGTAGAGAGAACAGAACCAGGGAGGAGCCCAGCTCAGTGCCACCCAATGACACCCTCTGGGGACTTCAGCAGAGGAAACCAGAGGCCAAGTCCTGTGGATCCTCCCTTCCTAACATCTCCTTCCTCTAACCTTGCCCCCACCCTGGTGCAGACCTTCATTCCCTCCCACCTGGACTATTGCAATAGCTGAGGGTGGGTCTGCCTACCTCAGTCTCTCCCCACTCCAGTCCAGCCTCCATTCAGCGGTCTTCTTACAGCACCAATCTGACTGTGTCTCTCTCCTGTTCAATATGCTCCAGTGGTTCCCTCTTATCTCCAGGATCAAATATAGAACACTCTGTTTGGTTTGAGGTCCCTCATCACCTGGCCCCTTCATACCTCCCCAGTCTTGTCCTCTTTGATCCCGGGACCCAACTTTAGGCGCTTTCTCTGGCCATCCCCCATGCCTGGACCATGTTCTTCCTCATCTCTGCCTCTCGCCTTCCCTGGTTTCCTTCTAGTATTAGCTAAAATCTCATTTTTTGCAAGAAGTTTCTCCCAATCCCCCTTGATGTATCACATTCTGTCTGAGGTCATCTCCAGCGTATCTTGTCTGTATCCTGTATGTGCCTTAGTTGCTTCCTGTCCCTGCCTTTAGACTATGAGCTCTTGGGTGCAAGGACTCTCATTTGCCTTTCTTTGTATCACCGGTACTTAACTCAGTGTCTGGCACAGAGTAGGAACTTAATAAATGCTTGTTGACTTGACGCTGTGTTGACGATGTCTTCTTTGATCACATGTTCCCTACATGTGTTCTGCTACCCACCAGCATCATGGCCATCTGTGCAAAGTGTGCTCCTGCGGATGAGGGGCAATCTTCTTTGTCACTTATGTGGCTATGCTGTTTAACTAAATGCCTTTTGCTTTGAACTAATATGTCGTCTGGCTGACTGGCAAACGAAACACACCATTTGGGGCTCGTGAGCTGTGGCTCTCAGCGGCTGCTGACCCCAAGTCTCAATGTGCCTCAAACAGGGGCAGAATCCAGGGGGGCCAACACATGAGGAGGGGTCCTGGGTATACAGTTTTAACTCTTCATCTAATGGGTCCTACATTCCCACAGTCATGTGAAGCACCGTATTTGCAAAGCTTTCACTCAAGCACGTATCCTTTAAAATGGTTTCCACTCCAGGAGGTTTCTGGTGGGCCTGAGGGAGAGAGAAGATATTATTAGAGTTATTTATCCTGTTCAAACTCATTATTCTGATGTGCTATGGGCCTTTTAATTTTCTTTTGCCCAGGCATATTGGTAACAACAACGCCCAGCCTTCAGCTGAAATGATTTTGTCAAGCTGTGCCAGTTTGGGAGCGACTGGAAATAAATATTTATCTTGCAAGTTAAAGAGAGGAAAAAGCAACAGCCCCAAACCTCATTAAACAAAGTAAGTCTAGCCGTATTTAAAGAAAAGGACTGTGGGAAGTAAAATGATCCCTGTGTGCCCAAATGAAAAATGGGCCCAACAAATCCTCTGGCTTCTTGTGGCTTAAAGGGATTGCTTTGGGCAGGAGTGAGCTGGGTATTTACCACTGTCATAAATTTCCACCTGCAGTTGGAGGGAGAAAGTTATAAATTAAATAAATAAGTTTGATTAAATTTCCAGAGTACTTAACATTATTATGGGTCTTGGGACAGCATATATAATGTAACTTTTACATCATTCGCCCTTGAACTCTGTTCGGGCTCTCAGGAGATTCCAGTATATTTAGAACAGGTACAGGGGAGTCTTAACTTTTTCTTCTAGTCAATATGATCCCTTACTGAGAAATGGCCCCACATGAAGATGAACATGGAAATGTTTCTGTTAAAAATGTCAGCTCATTAGAAAAGCCAGGATTCATGGAATTGAAAACTGGAAGGATGCATGAAAAAGTATCTTGTCCAACCAAACCTTTTGTTTCAGTTTGATTTATTTTTAAAATGAGTTTTTCATGACTTGTGCCCAAATATCACTGTCATTTCTGGAAATGCCCTTCCCTTCCTCCACTGCCCCCCAAAGCTACACAGTTCAGCCACAACATGCTATACAGTGACCATGGTTAACGTCAAAAATTTCTCCTCATTGTTCCCAGTCTCTCTTACAAAAGGAAAAAAGGTATGTTTTATTCTCTTGTTCTCTGAGATCATTCTTGGGTTTTCTGGTGCTCAGAGATTGGCTTCCTTTTAATCATCTTTCTGGTGAAGTTACTTGTAAGACCCCTTTTGGACTCAACTTGTACCCGCAGGCTAAATCTTCAGGAGCACCACTGAGGACCCAAGTCAAGGGACTCTCGGGTCCTTGCTATTCCTTGAACAAGACCCTCTGTCTGCAGACTCTCGGCTTTTTCTCTGGCTGTCCCGTAATCCTCTCCCTTCTCATCTCTTCCTCATGGCTTCCTTCAAGTCCTAGCTAAGATCTCACCTTTTTATAAGCTCTTTCCTATGAAATTCCCTCCAATTTTTTCTATACACACATCTGTGTGTGTATGTACATGCATTTACAGACATGTTATATACACAAAAATACATACGTGCATATACACACATGAATATCACACATGGATTGTTTGTATATTGTTCTTCCCTTCGATTGTAAGCTCTTTGAAGGCAGGGTCTATCCTTTTTTTTTGCTTGTTTCTGTGTCGCCAGTGTGGAGCTCAGAGCCCAGAGCACAGTAAGCGTTTAGTCTGTGGTTGCTGTGGTTGCCTTCTTGAAGAACTCAGGGTCACCAACACACATTATGATGGGACCCAGAGAACAACTTAGCGAATAGTGTTAGAGAAAACCCATAATACTCAGGGTTAGCCCCTAGAGCCCTGGGTGGGACAGGTCTCTAGCAAGCTCTCTGGGGACCCTGTTCCTCCATGCTGGTGAGACTTGGGATAAGAACTCCCCAGAGTGTATATAAGTCTACATTTGTCCATATGGGCCTGAAAAACCTACATTTTCCCATAAAGTGTCAGAACCTGATTTGAAGACATTAAATGACTGGTCTATCAGGGTCACAAGATGACTTAGAGCTAGTCTATCCCCATCATTGGACATATACCCATTTCAAAGATGAGTAAAAGGAGGCTCAAAAAAGTGGTCTCAAAGTGATCCAAAGTGAGAAGTAGCAGAACCGGGATTTAAGTCTCCATATGAATTACAGTGGCTGAGGCATCACTAACCTAGAACTTAATGACGATTCGGCTATTTACCATTAGCTGTGTGACCTCTCCTAGGGAAGTCACTTCCCTTCTCTCCCAATCTGTTTCCTCATCTATCAAATGGGGAGATGCTCGTACATGTGTTCCCCACATCCCATCTCACAGGGGGCTGCTGGACAGTACACCACAGAGCAAGGTCTGGGCCCTGTGAAAAATCAGCTGCAGCAGCCTGTCAGGCCCAAGGTTTGGCTTCCCTAGTCAGCCCCACATGGTCACTCCATAGGCCAAATCCAGAAAGCATCAATTTGACTTAGCCAATATTTTACATCTCCAAGGGACTTAGTTTTTTTTTCTTTTTTTTTAATGCTTTATTAACTTCTAATTTACATCATTCCTTTCCGCCAGATTTTGAGTTACAAATTTTCTCCCCGTTTTTCCCCCACTCATCCCCCCAAAACAGCAGTCCCACAGGATATCCCCACCTGCAATCTGCTCTCTCCCATATTTTCTCCCATACCCGTTTCAACTTTTCCAGTGGATCTCTATGCCTCAGTGCCTGTATATCTTTTTTTTTCTTAATAACATGTAAGATGGTATTAATAATAGTATATATATATACACACACACACACACACA
>NW_027185850.1:22772789-22774130 GCF_028583685.1 Petaurus breviceps papuanus | reverse complement strand
TGTCCCTTTTCAAAAGTGGCTGCTTCCAACTTCCCTCCCCCCCAGCCCGCCCTCCCTTCCATCATCCCCCCTCACATCCCCTTCCCCCCTATTCTCCTGGAGGGTGAGATCCCCTATTTAGTGTGTATTTCCCTCCCTCCTCAAGCCAGATTCAATAGGAATAAGGTTGACCCATTCCCTTTTGCCTTCCTATTCTTCCCCTCCATTGTAACCATTTTCCCTTGCCTCTTCTGTATGAGATAGTTTGCCCCACTCTGTCTCTCCCCATCTCCTCTCATTATATTCCTCTCACCTCTTAATTTCACCTTTTAAGTATCATCCCTTCCTGTTAAATTGGTCCCGTGCCCTCTATCTATGTATACCTGTAAATGTATATACACACATTCACATATGTATTCATATGCCCGCATACCCTCATATAAAGACATATATATATATACACATATATATATATATATATATATATTTCTAATCCCTTCAACTACTGAGAAAAGTTTCATAAGTTACAATTATTGTTTTTCCATGTAGGAATGTTAATAGTTCAACTTTGGCCAGGTGGCTCAGCAAGCAAGAGCACCGGCCCCAGTGCTGGGACGACTCGGATCAAATCCGGGCCCAGACACCCAGCACCGCACCCAGAAACAACAACTGGCTGTGTAACCCTGAGCAAGCCACTCAACCCCGATTGCTTCAAAAAAAAATAGTTCAACTTTGATAAGTTCCTTATGATTTCTTTTCCCTGTTTACCTTCTCATGCTTCTCTTGCTTCTTGTATCTGAATGTCAAATTTTCTATTCAACTCTGGTTTTTTCAGCAAGAATGCTTGAAAGTCCTGTATTCCACTGAATGACCATATTTTCCCCTGAAACAGGATACTCAGTTTTGCTGGGTAGGTGATTCTTGGTTTTCATCCCAGCTCCTTTGACCTCCGGAATATCACATTCCAGGCCCTTCGATCCCTCAGTAAAGCTGCCAGATCCTGGGTTATCCTGATTGTGTTTCCACAATATTCAAATTGTTTCTTCCTGGCTGCTTGTAATATTCTCTCCTTAATCTGGGAATTCTGGAACCTGGCTATAATATTCCTAGGAGTTTTCTTTTTGGGATCTTTTTCAGGAGGTGATCGGTGGATTCTTTCAACCTCTATTTTGCCCTCTCATTCTAAAACATCAGGGCAGTTTTCTTTGAGAACTTCCTGGAGGATGCTTTCCAGGCTCTTACTTTGGTCATGGCTCTCACGCAGTCCAATAATTTTTAAATTATCTCTCCTGGATCTATTTTCCAGGTCAGTGGTTTTTCCCATGAGATATTTCACATTGCCTTCTATTCTTTCATTTGTTT
>NW_027185850.1:22712134-22767789 GCF_028583685.1 Petaurus breviceps papuanus | reverse complement strand
ACAGCATCTTGATTTCTCATAAAGTCATTAGCTTCCATTTGCTCCAATCTAATTCTGAAGCAATGATTCTCCTCAGTGAGCTTTTGAGATTCTTTTTCCATCTGGCAAATTCAACTTTTTAAGGCATTCTTCTCCTCATTGCCTTTTTGAGCCTCCTTTGCCATTTGAGTCAGTCTGTTTTTTAAGGTATTATTTTCTTCAGTCAGGCTGTTGACTCTCATTTCATAATTTTCTTGCATTGTTCTCATTTCTCTTCCCAATTTTTCCTCCACTTCTCTTATCTGCTTCTTAAGGTCCTCTATGGCCTGTAACCAGCTTGTATTTTCCTTTGAAGCTTTTGGTGCAAGAGTTCTGACTTCACTGATTTCCTCCTGTTCCATGCCTTGCTCCTTCTTATCCCCAAAATAGGAGTGTAATGTTGGAATCTTCTGTCTGCTTTGTTTCCTTTGCCTGCTCATTTTGCCACTCAATGATTTGACTTTTGGGCTTTTTGCCACAGTAGGACTCTGCCACCAGACAGGGGAGTTTTCATCCCAAACGCTGGGGTTTTCTCAGCTGCCGGAGGTATTAGATGGGTGCCCTCTCTGAGGTCTCCACACACTCTGGCAAGCTGGACACACACCCCAGGCTAGACTGCAATCCAGATCCAAGCAGGTTAAAGCAAGAGCGATTACCCCTCAGACTGGTGCTTGGTCCCCCTACACTCTGCAGGCCAGGAGCTGAAGCCGCCACGTGGCGCTGGCTGGCTGTGCTGGTGTCTCAGCGGTTTCTCGCCCTGGGGGTAAAAGCCACACACTCCCACTTACTGGGTCCCAAAGTCCAGACTGCACTGGCCTCTCACCTTGTCCTTCACATCTGTGTATTGATAAATCTGGAAACGGCCACAGCTGCTGCTGATCTGGAGTCCCTCTGGCTGGCGGCTGGTCAGGCCCGCCCTGGGGCTAAAGCCTCAGCGTGGTGCTGGGCTCGGCTCCCAGAGTGTTGCGCTGGCCGGTTCCTGCCGGCCTGCCGGGCTGTTCTCAGGGGGAGGTTAGCTTCTCTGTGTCATTTTGTGGGTTCTGCAGCTCCAAAGTTTGTTTAGAGTCCCCTTTTTACATGGATTGGGGAGGGTGGAAGCCGGAGCTGCGAGAGGGTCGTGCTTCTACTCCGCCATCTTGGCTCCGCCCCCGGGACTTAGTTTTAACACTGGTTACACACAATTCCCTGGGAATGAAAATAATTGCACTGTGGCTGGTGACTGTTCCCCGAAAAGTGTGGGTCCCCACATGCCTACATTTCAGTCCAACTTGAAGACTTGCATTGGGTATATAGCAACATTTTACTGCTCATTTCACTGAGTTTTGCCCATTTAAGTGTTGGGTTTAGGCCCAGAGGTATCCAGTCTTATTTTGATTTAGAGAAGCAAATAGTTAGATTCCATGGAAGCCTTTTTTCTGTGCCTCTGGGAGAGATTACCGCTGCAGTTACCACATCTGTACACACTGTAAAGTGAACAGATGAGAAAACCTAAGCACCCCTGTGGAAAACGGTCCCTCCTGTTGGAAGTCTCTCGGAACAGTCCTGCTCTATGTCCCAGGACCCTCCCTGTCTGGTTCTCTCTTTTGTGCTGACCCTGTACAAATTCTCCCTTGGAGTATCCCTGTTTGGGTGCATGTCTTATATCTGCCCTCAGTATCCCCCACCATGAGATTTCCAGCTCCTTCACAGCCAGAACCAAGAGGCTCAGATAAGGCTTCTAGGAGGAAGTGGCCTCGAGGATGGGGAGGGATTGGCCAGGCAGCCAAGGGAGGAAGGGGCATTCCAGGCATCAAGGGCAGTATGGGCAAAAGAATGAATGAAGTAGGAGAGAGGAGCATGGTTTGATCTGGTGTAAGGTATGTGGGTGGGGGGCACAGTAGGAGATAAAATAATAATTATGACGACCATTTCTCTGGTTCTTTAAAGCTTACAAAATGCTCTGTTTCCACACTCTGCTCGAGCCTTGCAACAACCCTGTGGGGTATGATCATCCTAATTCTACAGATGGAGAACCTGAGGTTCCAAAGGGGGAAGGGATCTGACTGCAGTCCATAAGGCTTCGAGGGACATTTGGGGCTAGATGGTGGGAAGCCTCAAATAGAAGGGGTATGGACTTAACTCAGTAGGCGACATTCCTGCTGCAAT
The DNA here is from genome assembly GCF_028583685.1 of Petaurus breviceps papuanus. Classification (NCBI taxonomy): domain Eukaryota; kingdom Metazoa; phylum Chordata; class Mammalia; order Diprotodontia; family Petauridae; genus Petaurus; species Petaurus breviceps. Next base: position 22,765,626 of record NW_027185850.1, on the reverse strand, counting down.
GGGAAAGAAGCTAGGTTGGGAGTCCAGACAGAGCTGGATTTGAAGCCTAGCTCTGAGACTTGCTGTCTATCAAAATGGAAAACTCACTTCCTGTCTCTGAGCCTGTTTTCTCAACTGTATAATGGAGATACATATTCTTTGTGCTTCATAGGCTGTTAGGAGAACATTCGGAGAGTGCAGGCCCTCATACTACTACCACAATCACCTCCCCATTGGTCTCCTGGCCTCAAATCTCTTCCCATTCCAATCCATCCTCTCTACCCAGGCAAAGTGGTCTTCCTAAGCTGCAGGTCTGACCTCGTCGTTGAATAGGTATTCAACGTACTCCGGTTACAAGTACGTTCAAATATGAGCTTTCTGTTTAAAGCCTTCCACAGCCAGCATTTGACCTGCCTCTCCAGCCTCATTGCATTTTTCTCCCTCTCTTGGACTCCACGTCCAGTATATTTAGACTTCTTACCCTCATATAAAAAATCAACGGAGATATCCAAATTAAGCACTGAACAAAGCCACATGAAAAAGAGGGAGGGATTCCAATCGAAAACTCTCTCCTGAACTGAAATCAGGGGCAATTTGTTTTTTTTCTTATTTTTACATGGCTTGACTCCCCCTGAAAAGCTGCTATGTTCACAGGCTGTTGTGACCTGCAACAGAGTACTGTTGCATTATCTGTCTTTCAATCCACCCCCCTCCCCCAAAGGTATCTAGAAAACTGAATGCACCTGCCTGGCTGGCTACATTGATCAAATTAACTGAACAAGTAATTACTAACAAACTTTGTTATTTACACCTGTTCCCTGGGAGAAGAGGGTAGTGGACTAAGGTTGCAGAGAGGCCAAGAAGGATGAGGGGGAGAGAAGGTCATTAGATGTGGCAGTTAAGAGGTCAGTGGTAACTTTGCAGAGAACAGTTACTATTGAATGATTAGGTAAGAACCCTGATTGCAGAATGCTACAATTAAATTAATTGTAATTGATTGATCAGTTAAGATAAAATAAATTGTAACAAATCAATTAGATTACAATTAAAATTATTAATCACAGATACACAAGATGCTCTGAGTCAAGGGGGGACTCTAAGAGTGATCTTGCCTGACCAAATAACCTCCTCTACAATATATAAACTGTGCTCATCCAACAAAAGGAAAATGATCAATGCTGGAGTGACTGACAGATACCAGGCTCAACGGTGGGTGGACAGTTATTCTGGAAAGCAACTTGGAACTAGGACCCCCTAAGTCATTAAACCCTGTGTACCCTTTGACCAGTGATTACTCCTACTAGACCTATGACCCAAGAAGATCAAAGAAAGTAGGAAAGGACCCACATGTACAAAAATATTTATGGCCACTCTTCCTGTAGCGGTAAGGAGCTGGAAACTGAAGGTGCCCATCCACTGGGGAATGGCTGAATAAATCTTGGTCTACTCATGGGATGGAATGCTACTTCCTGTCTTATAAGAAATGAAGAAGGCGATAGGTTCAGAAAAACCTGGGGAGACTTTTATGAATTTATGCAGAGGGAGGTGGGCAGAGGTGTTCAAAAACAACATTTACAAAAACAGACAACTGTGAAAGATTTAAGATTGGATAGACACAATGACCAGCCACCAGTCCAGAGTAGGCTGCCCACCTCCTGACAGACAGCTGATGGGCTCACCATGCTGAATGAGGCAAACATTTGTGGGCATGGCCAATGGGAAAATTTCTTTTGCTTCACTGAGCATACTTCTTACAAGGGACGTCTTCTCTTTCCCCACATCACCCCCAAGTGGGGGAAGTAAAAGGGAGAGAAAATAAATGCTTGTTAGTTGAAAAAATATTTTATAAGTGGTCCAACTTCTGTTTAAAGACCTCCAAGGACGGAGAATCCCCATGTCCTGAGGAAATCCATTCTACTTCAGGGTGGCTCTCCCAGGCAGAATGTATAACTTGATATCAAGCCTAAATCAAGCCTGGTGCTCTCAGGCTTGCCCACTGGGGGACAAGAACAGCAAACGTAGCCCCCCTTTTGAATGACTTCAGATACTTGAAGCTATGTCCTGTCCATCCAAGGAATGGTGAATACACAGACTTGCAAGATTCGGTATTAACTGACTATTAAACACTAACACAATAACTTTGCTTTGTTACTATAACATCTAAGTAAGTACATTTCACACACACACAATGTCATAATAACTGCCTAGGCCCTTCTTCTAAAGTTCCTCCTGGTTACTTTGTCCATTCATTCTAATTTACTTTCCTTTATTCTGCTGCAGGTAGAAAAGACTCTTTCCTCTGGGTCTGTTGGTTGGGTTTTTTTTAAATGTATTTTATTTATTTTGCTTTGCCTTTCTTCTCAAAGATTGCTCTAGATTTCTCTATTTTCCTTGTATTTGTGAATTTTTTCACAAATACATGAATATTTTACAATATCAAAGTGACAAAAACGGCGGTTTGGCAGTGAAATGACCAGAGTGCTAGGTCTGGAATCAGAATGACCTGACTTCAAATCCAGCCTTAGACACTTACTAGCAATGTGACTTTGAGCAAGACACTTAACCTCTGTTTGCCTTAGTTTCCTCAACTGTAAAATATGGATAATAATATCATTTACTTTCCAGTGTTGTTGTGAGGACAAGATGAGATAATTGTAAAATGATTAGCACAGTGATTAGGCTCGATCCCATCATCCCTCATTAGCCAGTATGAGAGATGATGCAGGGGACCCAAAGGCCCTCTAGTGGGTCACTTGGGTTCAGTCCTTTCAATACTAGAAACCTGCTTTTTTCCTAATTTTCTAAAAGTATGTTTACTTTTTTCACCAACTGATAGGTCACTTTGGCCTGGAAATGGGAAGGGATTTCTTTATTTATTATTTATTTAGATTTATTTAGCCGTGGACATCCTGACCCTAGATATCCCACTGTACTGTGAAATCTATCTCCTCTAAGACAAGGACAGAGCAAGGGGGAGATGCAGGAGGTCTCAAGAACAATAAATAACAGAAGTCACTGGAAGGATTCTTGTCCCGAAGGTCAGGTAGGGTGCTACCCCCACTCTCCCTTTTTGGCCCCCCTGGGATATGAGTGATGAATGACTGAAGAGGGGAGGAGCCTAGCCCAGGGAACTTCAGTCATTGATAGGGCACCTCTTTTTTCCAAATCGATTTAATAAGTATTTATTGTCTGTGCTGGCTGCTGAAAATGCAACAGAAATGAGAGAGACACTCCAAAGAGAATGGATCTCACTCCAGCAGTGTAACCCTAGCCAGAGCCAGTGTGGAAGATGACACTGGGGACCAAAATGCCCCCTAGTGGGTCACATGGGTCCAGTCCTTTCCATCCTAAAGGGGACCTGCTTTTTTGCAAATTTTCTTTCTTCTTAAAATTTTTTATGGTGGTTTTTTTTTTTACCAATTGATATTTTATTTTTTCCAAAGATATGTAAATACAATTTTAACATTCATTTTTATAAAATTTTGAGTTCCAAATTTTCTCCCTCCCTAAGAAGGTAAGCATCCTGATATACATTATATATGTGCAATGATGTAAAACCTATTTCCACATTAGTTATGCTATAAAAGAAGAAACAGCTTGCAAGCTGTTTCTTTTTTTTTTTGTTATGAACTTGTGGAACATCAACAAACATGCATTTCCATAAAACCTTGAATCTGTCACAGATAGCTTTGTTTTTTTTTTTTTACTATAAAACACATCTTCTATGGTAGTTTGAACAGTGCTTTGTTTTTCTGTTTCCTTCTGAACTTTCTGCTGTTTTCTTCTGTGTATTTTAAAAAAATATTTCAGTGACTTAATTTTCTTCTAGTGCAGAAGATGCTAAGAAAAGGGAAAACTGTCCCTCCCCTCAGGGAGTATACATTCTAAGGGGAGAGACACCATCTAATGACCACATACAAGCACGTGTGCCCATTTTACGTTCTGTGTTGCCACATCAGTCTATCTAGTGTGACGTTCAGGGAGATATGAATAAATATCTCTGGGGTCTTTTTGACCCATCCTTCCCTAAGGGAAACTCTGATTCCTGCCAGGAGGGGAGCAGGAAATCGGGGCCGTAAGTCCGACCACTCTCCAGTCCTTAGAGAAGAGGTACTAGGTTAGAATTATAATTCTAAATACGAGGGGAAATGATATTTAGGTTCAAGCTGCACTCTGATACCTATCCCTCAATGGGGAGAAGCATCCAAGCTCTCTCTCTATCCAAGGTTTGTCATCCTTCCTCCCAAATGCCAGCTCCATAGAGACCACACATAGCAAATAGAAAATACGCCCATTTATTAAAGCCAACATTGGAGAGATATTAGAGATATACAGAAGAGAGTATGCCAGACAATACACAGACAAAACTATGTCATGAGGAGAGAGGCATCTCAGCTCAAAGATAATGGGGGAGGGAGGGTGGGAGAGAGAGACAGAGAGAGAGACACAGAGAGGGCACAATCTCACCTAAGGGGAAATTTCCCAAGGTCTCTGATGTGGTAAGCCAGAGAGAGGACACAATGATGGCACAAGCTTTTCTACACGTTTATTTTATCTCTGAAACTGGAAAACAGAAGACTAAGATCTCACCTCTCTCAAGCTCTGGTCCACTCTTACCCTTAGCTCCAACACAGTACAATGAATAATCAATCTTGGACACCCAGGTTAAATCCCCAATTCTACTCATTTTGCTGAAGAGGAAACTTAGGCCAAAAGAGGTTGAGTAACTTGCCCACAGTCACCCAACTCATAAGGAACAGAGGCAGGATTTGATTCCAGGTAGCACATCTCTGGGGCTCTCGCCACCATACCAGGTTGAATTGATGACCATCAAAAAGGAAGCAACTCTTTCTAGAGTTCTCTAATGTATCTGTGAGTGGTCCCACTGGGGAGGACCTTAGAGGGTGTCTAACCCAGGCTTCTCATTTGGAGACAAGCCCAGAAAGAAAAAAGACCCGTCCAATGTGCCCAAGGTAGAATTAAACCAAGGTCCTCTGGGTCCCACTCCACTGATGGTTCCTACAGAAGCAGACTAACATTTCTTTTCTTTTTTTTTTTTTTTTGGCTTTTTGGAGGGCAGGGCAATTGGGGTTAAGTGACTTGCCCAAGGTCACACGGCTAGTAAGTGTTAAGTGTCTGAGGCTGGATTTGAATTTTTAATTAGTTGCTTACTAATACTCTTCAAGTGCAATGAAAATTCACATGGCCAGATGATGCATTTTCCTGAAACCCATGGAGTCAACATGGGAGGAATTTGTAGTGATGGAAGGCAAATCCTTTCTTCTCTCAGCATCCAATTCCTTAATTTCTGGGAAAATGACTTACTAAAATGGTGGCTGGAAAGCTGGCCTTGGAACCAGGAAGACCTGAGTTCAAATCTTGGGTCAAAGTCCTGACTCTGACACAAAGGGGCTGTGAGACCCTAGACAAGTCATTTAACTCAGTGATTTAGGCAACTTTAGTTGCAGAGAAGATGCTGACCTACATGAGTAGAGTTTTCTCACCCAGGAGTTCCCTGTATTAATATCATCTCAGGTTTAGTCCCTCTGCTTTAATACTTAGCCTAAACATCAATACAATAGCTTAAATTTGTCTTGCAACTTAAATAAATGAAATTCAACATGTAAAACATCATAACTTGTCAGTCCCTCCCTCGCCCCCTTCTTTATCAGGATTCCTTCTCCATTCATACTAATTCACTTTTCCTCTTAGATGATTGAAATCAGTACCGACCCCATTCTTCTGTTCTGCTTCTCTTAATAAAGTTCTCTGCCTATTTCCTTGTATCCTCATACATCTAATTGAATTACAGTTTTCCATTCTACTAATTCCATTTACTCATTCGTTCCCCGACTGTCAGATGTTTGGATTCCTTCCAGGTGAGGTTTTCTGGTTTTGTAGTCACACAGTCTTGCCATGGAAATCTTTGGACAGACAGCTCTTATTTTTATTTTTCAGAAACAAATAATAGGGTCAAAGGTGAGGATTACTTTTGTAACCTTTCCTGTAAACTGCCAGATTTTATTCTGAGTTGTAATACCACCAGCAACAATTGAGTATGCCTGTTTCTCCACAGCCCTGCCAGCATTGAATTTCGTTTTTTTTTAAATAATTTTTACCAATCAATAAGCCAAAAAGTATTTTAAGAGGCTACTTTTGTGCACAGTGCTACAAGCTGGAGATAAAAAAATAAAACCATCCAGGCCTCAGTTTTCTTCATCTCTAAAAGGAGGGAGGTAGAACCCCATTTTCAAGTGACCTGGTTTTACTGTTCTATAAAACCAATTTAAATCCATTTCAAGAAATACTTATTCAGCACCTACCATGTGCAAGGACTTGTTAAGTATAAGGGATAGAAAAATGGGGTAAGACAGAGAACCTGTCCTCAAGGAGCATACAATCTAATAATCATAAAACAAGACAGAATGTGGAAAGTACAAAGACAAAATGTAGAGAGAGCAATCAGAAATCTAGGGGAGAGATGGCTGTTATCAGGGTAAGAAAAGATCAGGAAGGATGTAATAAAGGAGCTGGGTTGGACTCTGAGACCCCTCCCAATTCAGAGATTCTATGAGATCACTGTCTATTATTGCTGAAGGTATCACTGTCCTCTCTGTCCCCTTGGCTAGAAACCTAGGTCTCTCCTGAAACCTCTCCCTCACTCCCCATATTAAATCTGTTACCAAGGTCTGTCCACTCCACTGTCAAAGCATCTCTCGTGTCGGTCCCTCTTCTCCAGCTCTGGTGCAGACTCTCATCACCTCATGGTCCTTGCCTCCAATCTGTCTCTATTCCAATCCAGCTGCCAAAGTAATTCTCCTACACCATAGGCCTACTCAATAAACCCCAATGACTGTTCCCTCCAAGATCAAATATAGAGTTCTCTGGCATTCAAGTCTGTTCCAAACCCATCCCTTCCTTCCATCTTTCCAGTCTTCTCACATTTCTCTCCCCTCCCTGTCTCTAGGGCACAATTGTGCTGCCTTTTTGTACAAGAAACCCTCTCCCTACTTTTATTCCTAGGCACAGGCTGACCCTCATGTCTACGATGATCATCTTTCTCCCCTAGGACTCAGTTAAAGTCCATGCCTTTAGATGGAGGCCATTCCTCGACCCTCTGCCCCTTAGCTACTTGTGCACTGAGATGACCTCCCATCGCCTAGATCTTGGTACCGCTTGGTTACATGTTGTGCCCCTCCCCCCACTAGACTGTGAGCTCCCCGAGGGCAGGGCCTGCCTTTTGCCTTTGTTTGTGTCCCAGAACTTAGTACAGCCAGTGCCTGGCACACTGTAGGTGCTTAATAAATGTTTCCTGACTACCTGACTGCTCAAGGACTTCCACCTAGTAAACTACAGAGCTGGGAGATAAATGAAGTTTTTATTAACAACTTCCTATATGCCAGGCCAGGTGCTAAATGTTGGGGGTATAAACAGAAAGAGGGAGACATGGGGGCAGGGGAGGGGAGAGTTCAGAGGCAGAGAAGAAGGTCAGGCCCCAACGTCAGGGGGGATGGCAAGGTCTGGTGCCTCAGTTTCCCAGAAAGGACTGCATTTGGGGTCTCCAGACTCATCCAACAGAGGGAGCATCCACATTTGGTGGTGGTGGGGGTGTCCTAAATGAGGGATACAGAGTGCCAGGGGAGTGGGAGCTCAGAGACAGGGGAGGAGCTGGGAAGGTTTCCTGCAGGGGGACCCCTCCCAGGCTGGGTCTTAAAAGATGGGGAAGGTTTTGGCAGGCTCAGAGTTGGGGGCTGGGAAATGACATTCCACTCCCTCAAAATCCCTAACCACTGTACTCTTTCTTTTCCTTCTGGGGCCAACTCCAGTGCCACCTCTCTCTGGAAGCCTTCCCTGATACCACCACCCTGCCCCCCACTTTCCTAGAGATTACCTGGGTGTGTCCTTGGCCCACATCTCATTCACCCTTCTCCATCATCCCTGTTAGTTTATGTGGCCAATAAGAGCAGACACTGTCTTGTCACCCCCACCGCTCCCCACAGTGACCTGCACCTCGTGGCTGCCCCAAGCAGGAGAAGGGGCATTATTTTCCCTTGGTGGCCCGTGCCACCTATCCGGCTTCTGATCTCTCCAAAGTCCCACGAATTCCTACCTCCCTATGTTTACATATTGCAATCGTGTGATCCTCTGGGGCAGGGGCACTCCCGGCTGCTTGGTCAGTGCTTGGCGGGTGACCCTGGACATCCGTGGAGTGCGGATGCATTCCCGCTTCAGAGTCGGCACTCACTAATCTAAAGGGGATTTCCACCAGTGTTCGAGATCTAGATCCGAGAGGATGCTGGCGGGGACTAGGAGCCTGGTGGAGACAAGCCCGCCAGCAGCTCCCCCGGGGAGGCCAGCCGGGCACCTCCCACCTTCCGAAAGGCCAGTCCCTTTACCCTGATTCCTGCAGGTGACCCAGACAGGAGCCTAGCAGATTTCCACGTAGAATTAAGCTCCCAGGATAATCATGAAGCAAAGGTCAGACTTTTGGAAGTCCAGAGTTTTCAGCTGGTGTGCAAAATAAATACTTAAAAATTAAAATAATAATAATAATAAACAAAGGATATCCTGGGCAAACTGGAGGAATCAGTAATTAGATGCCCCAGTCCTTTTTTGCCTTTGGACATTTTATTTTTAAATCTCCTTTACGTATACCATCTCTGTCTCTCTCCCCCAGATAGCTTTATAAATGTATATTTACATAAATTTTGTGCATACAACTGTGCGTGTACGTGCATATACACATATACATACATATTGCCTGTATACAGTAGGCGCTTACTCAGTGCTCGTGGGTGGGGGAGAGAGAGGGGAAAGGCTCCTCTGCTTCTAAGATGGATTCCCTTGCTCCGGGCAGGGTCCTGGGAGCTCCCTCGTGCCACGCCTTCCCCTTACTCGGAAGGGAGGGGAGCTCCCAGCGAGGGTCACGTAGGTTCCAGGGAGCAAGCGAGGGTGTGAACCCAGGCTCTTTGCATCCGAGAACTTTTTGTATTTGAGCATTGCAGAAATGCCCCCCCTCCCCCCGTGTCGGCTTCTGCAAGGAGGTGTCAGGTGCGCACGTCACAGGGGCTGCAAATCGCCCGCCACCCTTCCAAAGTTCCTAAGCTCGAGAGATCTCCTAACTTGGGCTGGGGGTGGGGGACGCAGCCCAGGCTGGCAGAGTTTAGGGAGGGAAACCAACCCAGAGCAACCCCTCCCCCACTTTCCCCACCACACCCTCCCCCCACCCAGATGGTCTCCCTGCAACAGCAACCTCCCAGGGACTCGAGGTAAGCGCTATGCTCTCCTCCAGCCCAGAGACGGCGCTTGGGCCTCAGTTTCCCCCGATGTCCGAGCAGGCGGCCGGAGCCTATGCCTGTCCAGGCTGCCCAGCCCCGATGAGCACGGAGACCCCTCGGGGCTCCCCTCCGGGGGCTCCCGGGGTGCAGGAGCCTTTGCCGCTTTTGCACCCGAAAAAGGGGCTGCTGTGCAAATGGTCTGCGGAGGCTCCGAATTGCAACAAGTGTAACGACCTGGGGCACCAGGGGCTTCCGCCGGGGCTCCGGCAGCAGCCGCAGCAGCAGTCGCCGCCGCCTCCGCGCTCGCCTGCTCCGACGGAGCCGCCTCCTTCCACGCCACCGCCTCCATCTCCCTCCAGCCCCGGCGGCTGGGCCCAGAAGACGGAGGCCCCCAAGGAGGCCCCCGCCGACAAGATGATGCGCACCCCGAAGTGCTCCCGCTGCCGCAACCACGGCTTCTTGGTGCCCGTCAAGGGCCACGTGGGCAAGTGCCGCTGGAAGCAGTGCACCTGCGAGAAGTGCTACCTGATCACGGAACGCCAGAAGATCATGGCCGCGCAGAAGGTGCTCAAGAGGCAGCTGCACGACGGCGACGAGCCGGACGAGCCGCCCGGAGAGCCCGTCGGAGCGGCGGGGCCCGCGCCCTGCGCGCGCCCGCTGCCGCTGCCCATGCCCATGCCCATGCCCGGGCCCGGCCCCTGCCCCGCGGATGCGGGCCCCGACGGCCGGGCCGTCTCCTACGTGGGCGCCCGGCCCGGCCCCCCGGTGCTTTTCGAGCGGGGGCAGGGGAGCAACGGCGGGGGAGGCCACGTCGGCGCCGCAGAGGCGGCCCCAGGGGTGGGCTTTGATGGCTGTTGCAAGCCCGGGCCCCGGCGGGCGCTGCCGCTGCCCATGCCCATGCCCCTGCCCGCCCCGCCGCAGCCCCCGCCGCCTCCGCTCACGGCCTCCACGTCGGCCTCCTCTAGCCCACCCTATGCTGACTTCGGTAAGGACCCCCCGATTCCCGCGATCCTGGGGGATGAAGGGGGTGGGGGGAGGCCCGGCAGCTGCAAGGGACCCCCCCCTCCCATCATCCCGGGCCAGCTCCCCTGTTTTACAAAGGGGAAACCGAGTCCTAGAGAGGGGTGGGAGCTAGGCCCCACAGTGGCCCCAGTAGCGAGGGTCCTCTTTTATGCCCAGAGAACGCTCCTTTTCCCGTCTTGTTTGTCGCCCTTGTAGCTTTCAGCAGGCCGTTTCTCAAGCCTCAGTTTCCCCATTTCTAAAAAGAGAGGATTGGGTTAGAAAGATAGCTCTCCCTTCCGCCTCCCCTCCCCCCAAGTCCGAAGGCTTGGGACCGGGGGCCCAGAGTCTCTAAGGGTGCTTAGCAGAATTCGGGTCTGCACTCGCCTTATCCGCAGAGTCGGCCCCCCAGTGACTGGCCTGCAGCCTGTCCTAGCCTCGGCTTCCTGAAGGGGAAAATGCCTGGCCTCCCGGCCTCGCTGGATCCTAGACGGGAGCCCTCCAGTCCAAACCTGTCGTTTTTTAAAGCTAGGGAAACCGAGGCCCAGGGGTCGAGAAAAGAAGGCTCTGTAGACCTGGAAGTGTTATGGGGGAGGGGCCGTTGTCTAGTTATAAAGTCCGAATGTCTTAGTGCAGTTTTAGGCTTTGAAAACTTATGCTGTTGAATTTGAATTGGGTGATATCAAGGTGAGAGAACATTATAGAGCATATCGACTCAACCTTCTATTTTACAGAGCGGGAAACTGAGGCCTAGTGAGGTTCCCAGTTTTTCTTGCGGTCACTAAGTCAGTAGTAGAATCGGGGCCTCCTTCCTCCCCTCCCCCTCCTCCTCCCTTCCTCCCTTCCCCCTCCCTAGCATGTTCTTTCTCCTATGCTGAACTTGATACAATTCCCACAAAGTAGTGGGGGAGAGGGAGGGGGCATGATCATTATAACTTGCTTTTATTTAGTACCTTAAGTTGTATGTGACTGCTGATATTTACAAAGCACATTTTCTACCATAACCTTGTGCTATAGGTAAGATACGAGTATCCATCTGCCAAGTTAAATACCTTATATATCCCTCAATGTAATCAGTTACATGAGAAAGCATTTTTATAAGCTCATATGGGTCACCGAATTTCAACCCCATAATGTTCTGGAAAAAGCTGGGACTCGGAATCAGAAGACTTGGGTTCAAATCCCATCCCAGCTACCCTGGGCCAGGCATTACTGGGACTCTGTAAAAGGAGGCCAATGTGATATTTTGGCCTCAAAGATGTGGTGGGAGGAAAATGCTTTGCAAATGAATTCTAGGGCTCTGTGTCAAGTGAATTTGGCTAGGTAGTGTTGCAGGGTCTCAGAGCTTCACTGCTTTTGTAGGTGACTGGTATTCTGTCTTTCCCCACTCTTATTTTCATCTAGGGCACACTTCCAACATTGCCCCAGAGTGCATGATGGGACCTGAATATCTGGAGAGAGAGCAGTCTAAAGTGTACCCTGGCTATGCCAACATGTACCACTACCGCCCATTCTCGCTGGGACTCGTCAACCAGCCCAGCTACCGTGGCTCCTCTGCTGCCCCAGGGATCCCCCTCCAGAGGGGCTTCCGCCATGTCCCCAGCAACCACGGAGCAGGGACCTCTTCTTTGCTAGTGAGTACAGGGTCGGGCATTCTCTGGCTTCCACCTGATCTGACTAGGGAAAATGCCCATGTTTCAGAGCTGTCCTTTGACAACTGGGGCTGACCTTGGAAGTAGTGAGTTCCCTTTCTAAGCCAAAGCTGATTTGACTGACCCCCTCCCACCCCCCAAAATGGCTCCATTTTACAGAGGAGGAAACTTTGGCTCAGAAAAGAACACACACTCTGGAGTAGATTTGGGTTCAAATACCGCCTCTAATGTTTCCTGGCTATGTGAGTTCAGACAAGTCCCTTCAGCTCTCTGGGCCTCAGTTTCCTCCTCTGTAAAAGGAGGGAGTCAGAGTGTGGCCGTCTAACTCAATCTAGGCTTCTAGGACCCTTGGATCTTCACCCTTCCACAGCCTACACCCACACCCACCATGCCCTCTCTCCTTCATGGTAGAGCATTTCATTCTACATTCTTGATTAACCTCTTCCCCGTTCACTGAGTTGTCTTGTCACAAAATAAATTTCTGTGAGCCACAGATGGGGAGTTTTTTTGGCATTGGAAATGTGTGCATTTGTTTAAAGACTACATAAAGGTTTCCCTCATTTCCAGTGTTTCTAATGCCTACCCCTAGGTCCAACAGGGTCTCCCCCGCAGGGTCACCCAGAGCCCTGGAATCCTTCCCTTTGCTTCAGTGGCTGCTGGCCCTCTGAGGGACATCCGGGGGTCTCAGCACAAAGGAAGCAGCTGGGCCAAGGCAGGGACAGCTCCATCTGCAGCTCTTAGCTCTGGGAGCAGGGGGTCTGATTGACAGGTTTGCTAGACGAGGTCTTTGTTAAGCCTGCTACTTCTATGTGATGATCAGGGCTGAGTTATTCAGACAGCCCCAAGCCTCCTGCCACAGCCCAGTGAATCCCCATGACAGACTGGGTGACACCTGCGGGTTCTTTGTGGCTTGGGACAGAATCTCTTTAAATTACCCATCCAAGGCCCAGAGGAAGGCGAGGCCATTTTGATGGACTGTTTGAAGTTTGAGGACCTGGGCCCCTTCTTGGATGGTATGGTCCAAGATCCTTCCACCTTTGTACAGCTGGGCTCTGGCCTCATCCCTTTCAGCTCTGGCAGCCCACTGCCCTTCCACCACCCTATTTGGTCCCAAAGTGTGTCCCACCCCCTGCTCTTTTAAAAGAAGGGAGAGATTTGGAATTCAAAAGCTTGTGGAACTAAATGCTATAAACTAAAGGTAAATAAATAAATAAATTATTAAAAAAAAGAAGGGAAAGAAAAGAGACATGGTTGTTCAGTGTTCATCTGACAAATGGAAAGAGGTAAATACCCCCCCCCCAAGTATGGCCAATGAGTCAATGATGGGGAGGGGCAGGCATCCCTAGTGTAGACCTCAGCTCTGAGTGCTGCCTTTCCCTCCCGCCACCCTGGTGAGGATTCACAGCTCTGGTCTCTTTTTTCAAAGATGCAGGATACTAGTGGAGACTTCAGACAAGGCTACTACCCACCGATGCCTCAGTTCATCCCTCCAGGCTTTCTGCCAGGGATCCACTATATCCCCCCTCCTCTCCCACTGAATGTTCTGGCTGACACCAAAGAATCAACTGGTGAGTGGGCCCCGGGAGGGCTGCCATCAAGGGGATGGGAATGAGGGTCCGGAGGCCTGTGCCTGGCAGGAGCTCAGGGAAAGGGAAGCCGAGTCACCAAGCACTGATGAAAGGCCTAGTGTGTGCTGGCTGGTCCTGCCTGAAGCCGAAGGATTTGTAAATGAAAGAGACAGCTCATGTTGACAGGCCCACTGTCTTCCTCTGCTTTCCGAATTTGTGTGTGCGTAAGAAGAAATAGGGCTCCTTCAGGTAGATCAGTTATGTACTTCTCCCAGTTCCTTGTCATTTGTCTGAAAGACACTGGAACCCCACTGAGCCAGGGCCCCACCCTAGAGAGGCAGAGCACTGGCTGGGACACAGGGACCTGCTTCAGACTAGCTCAGTGACCGTGGGCAGCCTGGTGCATCCGAAGAATCGAGGAATCAATGTTGTCATGTTGTTTTTTCAAACCAAAACTGAAAATGAAACCCATGCCTTGTTCTGTGTTTCCCTTTCAGCTACCCTGACTGATGTCTCAGACTCAGGGGTGATGTGTGAGCACAGCCAGCCGTGTCCTCAGGAGCCGGCCAACTGAGCACCCGGAAGGGTCCTCAGGGCACACCTTCTACATGGGGAGAGGGAGTTGGCCCTGCCACCTGGCTGCACCACCAGGGGGCAAAGGGACAGGTGCCACCAAAGGGTGCCGACGGTCACTAGTTAAATGTAATGTTAGAAGTCTCCTTGACTCTGAATAATTAACCTGGGAAAAATGGGGCCCAGGGATGGCCAGGATGGGGATGGAAAAGAGAGAGGAGAGGTGTGTTCCCATTGAGGGACAGGGGGAAAGGTGGTCTGACCCAGCTTGGGACTTCACTGGGCCAAGAATGAATTTAGTTTCCCCAGCAGAAGAGAGAAGGGATGGGCTGGACCCTAAGCTTCCCAAAAGATCAATTTGCTATTCACTTGGCCCACCTTTCCCTTTTAGGATTTTGTAAGGGAGCAGATGTGGGCAGTCCCCAGCTCCCAGGGATGGAGACTATTTTCCCACCTTAGATTTCCTAATCACAGGCCAAAGACAAGAGTTGGGGGCAAAGGGGAAGGGGAGATGCAGCATCATTGGTTGAAATAATCATCTAGATGTAAGAAAGAGGGTCCTAACTCCCACCCCTACTCAACTACCCAACCTCAGGACAAGGCCCTCGACTTTGCAGCCACTGCTCAGTCACCAGGCTGAGATGCCCCCTCTTCATGGGGAGCTAGTTGAGTCCGAGACAGAAATGTTTCTTGTTTAAGTCCGTTGTAAGGCACCATTTCTTTGGTTGAGAAATTTAATTCTCTTCCATGCTGAGCTATTTGCGGTTTTTATAGTGATTGCTAGGTGAGGAAGTTTGTTCGAGGGCACTGGTTTTGACCTCAACAAACAAAATGAAGCTGTATTCAAGCTTGTAACCTCAGCCTCCCTCCTGCTCTGCTGTGGGTGGACGGTTTACTGTTTCAATAAAAAAAAAAAAAACCAATCTGATGCCTGTATTTGTCCTGGGTGGAAGGTTGGTTCCTTTTCTGGCAAGCAGGGGAAGCTGAAAAACAGGCAAAGACGGGCCTTTGGTCAGGAAACTCACAGTCTGATGAGGGAAATGATGTGGACACAAGAAGATAAGAGCTTAATTGGAGATTATTACTAGAGGAAAGGCACTAGATTTGGGAGAGGTTGGGAAAGGCTTTCAATAAGAAGTGGAATTTTAGCTGGAATTTGAAGGGGGATAAGGGATGAGGAGGGGGAGCATCTAGGCCCAGAGTGGACAGATGCAGTGCCTTGTGGTAGGAACAGCCAGGAGGTCATCGTTGCTGGATCAAAGCAGGTGTCTTTGTGTATGAGGTATGAGCTATGGGACAGGGGAGAGGGGGAGCCGGGCTGTGAAAGGCTTTAAACACCAAACAGGATTCTGACTTTTTTTTGTAGTTTTGTAAAATTAGGTGGGTCTCTGGCTTTTCTGGCCCTGTGAAGGATGGTTTGGAGAAGGAGGATGATTTGCTTAGAACAGGGAAGATGAGGGACTGACAGGTGGTAGCCAGGAGGGTGGAAGAGGGGAATGTATCAATCAACAAAGATTTATTTAGCACTTACAGAAGGTAATTAATAAGTGCCTGTCAAGTTGATTTTATGTGAGAATTATTTAGGAGGAAGATGGACGGGATTTGGCCACTGATTACCCAGTGATGAGATGTGGTGGGTTGAGAAGGAAGGATCGGGATAAACGCCTGAGGGTTTGGGCAGCAGGGAGGAGGGGGCCGGATTTGAGGAGGGAGGAGACAGAATCAAAAGGGTTTTGGTGAGCAGCTAGTCCAGCTGCTGCTGCCTGAATGAGCATGGCCCTCGACACCCACCCATTGCACTGATACCATGAAGACAGCTCAGGAGGGGAGGCCCTCAGGCTCCCTGCCCATGTAGACTTGAATTGGAAGGCTTTTCCTGACTTCAAATCCTTGTGCCCCACCCGCAAAGGCTAAACAGAAGATAAAGCCCTCTTCTACAAGACACCTCTTCATGTAAGAGGAACATGTGGGGCTTGAGGTGACCTTTAGCTGAGGGGACCTCACCTGGACTGGGAAATTGGGCTGATATTTCATAGAAGGATTTTTCTTTTCTTTTGGGGACAATCAGGGTTAAGTGATTTGCCCAGGGTCACACAGTTTCTAGGTGTCGGGGCTAGATTTAAACTCAGGTCCTCCTGGTTCTAGGGCTGGTGCTTTATCTAGCTGCCCCTTGAAGAAGGACTGAGTAGGATTGAGGAAAGCATTTTGGAGGCATTCGTGCAGCCATTTGACCAAGACTTACTAAGTATTTATGTACAGAGAGGCCTGTTCTAGGTGATACTAGATACCACCCTTGCCTTGTGAAGCTGATAATCCAGTCTAATAAGGAATAACACACACATATCTGCTCTATCTAATGGAGTCTCAATATGAAGTGCTGTGTCCGTCTGGCCTGAGAGGAGAGGCTCGGGGAGGAGGAGGCAGGCTTCTTGGAGGTATTGGCGGATAAATTTACCTCTAAAGGGAGGGTGAGATGTTGGCAGATGAAGAGCAGGTGGGAGGGTGGGCATTTCAGGCACAGGGACCAGTATAAACGGAGACTGAAAGTAGGGAGCAAGTTTGGGGACCATAGGAGAGCCCAGTCTGGCTGGAGCATAGAATGCAGGGTGTGACATATAAAACGAGATAAGTTAGAAGGGCCTCGAATGCCAGGCAGAGGAGTTTGACATTTACTTGATAGGCAATACTAAAAGCCTTTGAGAAGATGAGGGAAGCGAACATATCTTTGTACATAATTATAAAAGGTATAAATGATGGAGCATAGATTTAGAGCTGGAATGAATCTTATGGCCATCATGTCCCTCCCTGGCATTTAACAGATAAGGAAACAGACACAGGTTACAACTAATGTGAAGCAATTTGAACTGAGCTCTTCCTCACTCCAGGACCAGGGATCACAAAGAATCCTGAGGCGATGAGTGGGGGAACAGTGATGTCAGCAGGAGAGGCAGGCGAGACCTCTCTGAGGCTTGGGAGTGCTTCAGACTTTTCCTAACCTGCTAAGTAACCATCCTCCTCCTCCAGCTCAGAGAAAACAAGTGGAGACATCACCCAAACTGGTGAAGACACTTTTGTTGTCTCCTCAAAAAGATCACTGAAAAACCCTCCACAAATTGGGCAGCTGGGTGGTGGAGTGAATAGAGCACCGGCCCTGGAGTCAGGAGGACCTGAGTTCAAATCCAGCCTCAAACACTTTAACACAAAAACTAGCCATGTGACCTTGGGCAAGTCACTTAACCCCAATTGCCCTACCTTCCCCCCTCCTAAAAGCAAAAAGCAAAATCTATTTTAAAACCCTCCACAATACAAAGCATTCCTTATGAGCCAGAGATACTGCTGCTAGATCTATATCCCAGAGCAATCAAACCCAGGGCAGATGCCCAAATGACCATTAGTCAATTAACCTTAATTAGCCAATCCTCTCCGGCCAGTAAAACGGACCCAATAGTTAGAAGTAGCCATCACAGCTGCTATTGTTTCTGCCATTACTGCTTCTACTGCTGCTGGGCATTCCCACTGGCCTGTTCTACCAATGGAGGGTGCCAGGCAGGTCCATCAGCAGCTGGGCTTTTCTTGGGCACAGTAGTTTCACACTTTATGCCACTTTGGCACATCTGGCTGGTGCTGCCCTCTCTTCAGCTGGATTGCTACAGAGCCCTTCACCTGGGGCAATGAAATATTCCCTTGGCATCATCAGATCTGACTGAGACTTGCCTCTCTTTCTTGGCCTAAAAGCCCCTTCCTGCAGGAAGGCACTCTGCCTTACCTTAGAGCAGAAATTCTTAACCTGGGTTCCATGAACTTAGTTTAAAGATATATTTATACACATAAATACAAATCAAGTATAAAGAATTTTCAAGGAAGCCAATTGTAGTGCAATGCATTATATGGGGAGATGTATATTATATGAGGCAGGTAGGTGACTCGGGATAGAGTGCTGGGCCTGGAGTCTGGAATTCCTGAGTTCAAATCCAACCTCAGATACTTACTAGCTGTGTGACCCTGGGCAAGTCACTTTACTTCTGTTTGCCTTAATCCACTGGGAAAGGAAATAGCAAACCACTCCAGTATCTTTACCAAGAAAACCCTAAGGACAGTATTGGCATGTTATGGTCCATGGGATCATGAAGAGTTGGTCCCAGCTGAATAACAACAGTGTAACACACACACGCACACGTGCATATGAGTATGTTTGTGTTCTTGTGCATATACATACATGTATGTGTGTGTGTGTGTGTGTGTGTGTATAATTTCAATGTAATTGGCTTCCTTGGAAATCCTTTGTATTTGGTTTCATGCATTTTAAAGCACAATTACACAAAAGGGTTAAGACATGACCGGGTGATACATCCTAATTCCATCAGTTCTCTTTCCCATATTTCTTTGGGATCTTAGGCGGACGAATGATCAGGGACAAAAGGCCCAGTCTACCCAGTCCATACTCCATCCAGAGTCTAGTTCCTTGTCCCACTGACCCGTCCTTATAGAACTGAATCAGAGTGGTGAAGGCCTTTCTCCGGGCCTCTCTGTCTCTGTCCAAAACTAATCTTCCAGACTCCTTTTGTCAGATTCTTACCCCTTCATATGCCATAGTCTAAGGTCCCTTCCAGTTCTGACTGCTATATTTTATACTCTGCTCATCTTCACATTATCTATTTGTGTTCTGAGTGACTTTACAGAACGGCTTTTCTCTGTCCTGCATGCTCCAGTCTGTCCTAGGGTTCACGTTTTCTACTCTAGGTTCTGGCATGTATGTTCCAAAGTCCTCTCTGCCTCTAACATGCGATGCTGACATCCTCTCCAGCTCTGAGTCTCTCCCAGCCTGCTCTAAGAACACCCTCCAGCAGCTTTGCGATGGTCTGGGCCTCAGCTTGGGAGGAAGAGAGGCTGGGCAGCCAGGGGTGACGCCACAAAGCCCGGGCATTCTACAAGCAGATGTGGATCTCATTGTTCCATTTGTCCTCTGGCTTGATTAAGAGCAGATGGGGAGATGCTAACATTTCGTGGTTAAGGCAGGCGTCAGCCTGAGAGTCATTAGGGTGTTAGGGGACAAACTCTTTCCAGAGGGGAGTTTTGTCTTGATCTTTCTTTTTATATTATTATTGTTGTTATTATGAGAATCAGAAAATAGCTTTTTTCTTCTTGGAAGCCAGCTTGGCCTTTGGAAAACTCACGATGACGAGGGTTGTTTTTTCCACATTAATAGGGCAATTAGTTTTAAGCACTGATCCAGATAAACAGGGAAACTTTAAAAGGCCTCTGGACACTATCCATAATTTGCTGTTGGATTCTCCCTCAACCCTGTTCCCTCCTTGAAGAAAATGAATGTTAATGACACAGAGCACTTAGACATGCCTGATTTGGAAAAGTGACAATGTTGACTGGCTAAAGAGTCAGTTTTACCATCTGTCAAGTGAGCTAATTTGATCAGGTGATCTCCAAGCTCTTGCCCAGACCCATCACAATAAGTTCTGTAGTCTGAGACCCCTTCTACTTCTGGTTTCCTGTGTTCTTGACTCTCCATCAAATGCTGGTTGCATTTTGATGGCAAAGTAGAGAGAATCAGAATCACAGAACTTAGAATGCTCTCTTGGACCCCATAAATGTGACCAAGCCATTAAGCAGAAGGGCCACCAGACCAAAGGCCAAGACATCTGGATTTCAGGTCTTTCTTTGCCTTTAATTCTCTATTACCCAGGTAGAGGACAGCATGTCATTGTTTGTAGAAAATGAGTTTGGGAATCAGGAGACCCTGAGTTCAAGTCCTTCTGACACACTGGCTTGTGACCTTAGAAGAGACTGGGAATTCCCTCTACCAAGGAAATCATAGATATGGCTAAAGAAAATGGAGTAAGTCAATTCCAGTTCCTAGATAAAAAATGGTCCAGATTAATTTATCAATTTCAACTGATATTGACGTGAAGTCCCTGGTGAGAAGTCCAGGAGGGGTGCGTGTGCGTGTGTGTGTGTGTGTGTGTGTGTATGTGTGTGTGTGTGTGTGTATGTGTGTGTGTGTGTGTATGTATGTGTGTGTGTGTGTGTGTGTGTGTTGGAGGGGGAGGCTAAGATAAATAGGCTGCCTCCTTCCTGTGAGGAATTCAGTCTTAGAGAAAGAAAAAGATGAGTATCTACAAGTGTAGCTGTAATGGATGGAGAAAGGAAGAGGGGGTTTAGAGAGGTCCCACTAAAGTAAGAATCGGTGGGAGGGGTGGGTGGTTCAGAGGAAGAAATCAAGACTTCTGGGTCATCTGTCCAACAGTTTGTAGGACTGGATATTTTCTCTGATTCCCATCATCTTGAAAACCTCCACAAGATAGAAATCATGAACCAGAGATAAGACAACTTCCGCTGTCCCTGTAGTCTGGGACACCCAGGATCCAATAGATTTAATGGCTTGCAATAGAATGAAGCCCGGATTCCCCCTCTCTCTTTCCAGTGCCGTGGAGATTCAAGCTCCAAACTGCAGAAATTTACCGGGTTAAGATAGCCGCTGCTCCAGCAGCCCCCTGTGCTCAAAAGAACTGTGGAAAGACAGAGGGAATGGTTGACAATGCATGTATCGGCTCAGAGTAGAGCACAGTCTCACAGCCTAACTCTGCCTGCCAAGTGCTCCAGAGCCCCACTCAAACTCCAAACAGCAGAAACTTAGCCAGGCTACGAAAGCAGCAGCACAGCAATGTTCTGTACAGCTGGACCAGGCAGGACATTGTGGCTTGTGTGTGTGAAGGGGCAGATAACCGTCTTGTACAGCACTTCACTAAGCCTGAGGGAAAGAGTTCAGAATCCAGCTGGGGACAGTTCTGTTCCTTCCACCACCTCTACCACCAACACCAAAAAAGTCACTTGAGGTAGAGACCTAGGCTGGTAAAACACAAATTGCCCAGAATGGAAGGAGATGGAGATGCTTTGACATCTGGCACACAGGGAAACTGACATCAGAAGGGAGGAAATCAGAAAGTGAACAGCAGGACAAAATAAGGGAAAATAAGACTGAAATTACTAAAGATCTCAGGAGAAAAAAAAACCTTAAAGGCCTTAAGCATAATCAGATAAATTAACAGGGAAAACATTAATAAAAGAAGGAAATATGGCCTCCAGATCTAGTAAATGAGTTCAGGCATCTATGAATAAATACTGCACAGTAAAGGAAAATGATCTAAGACTTGACCAGATAGAAAGAGGACCTTGTGAAGTTTAAGGAGAACACGGAACTGCAATATGCTACTCCTGAGTGATTTAAAAAAGAAATGAGAATTATGAGCACAGAATTGATGGCCTGCACCACAGAAATCATGGGAAGAAGAAAAATCCTTGAATCTATGATGGTGCCTCTCACCAAAGAAACAAGAAAGGACAGCTGTTTAGGAATGAAAATATATAGAAATGAGGGTCAATCTGCAAGGAGAGATATAAAAATCAATGACATTAAAAGAAAACATATTCTCTTCTCTCTTCAGGTAAAACATCTCGACTTCAGAGACAAGATGTATAGAGACAACTTAAGAATTATAGACGTCTCAGAAAAGCGCAAGAAGCAAAAAAACCGCCACCTAAATACTACAATGCAAGAAATAATCAGAGAAAATTGCTCAGAACTTCTGAAAGCAGAAAATAAAGTGCCAATCAGAAAAACACGTAGATCACCTCCAGAACACATATACACAAATAAACATGCAAACCAAAGGCGTAACAAGATAATCTGTAATCCAAGATACACAGTCATTAAATTTAATAATTCAATTCAAAAACCAGCAAATTCTGTAAGCGATTAGGAGAAAGACATTCAAATACGAAGGAAAGGAAACTAGAATAACACAACACTATTCTGTATACACCAGAAAAATACAGGAGGGAGTTGAATGAGACATTCTGAAAAACAATGGAGTTTGGGATGCAGCCTAAGGTGACCGACCTTGCAAATTTGAGTTTAACCATAAAGGAAAAAAGATGAACGTTCAATAACAAAGAGGCATTCAAAATATTCTTTAAAAAAACCACCCAGACCCAAAAAGATTGTTTCTCAAACACTCCGGCCAACAGAAATTCAGGAAGGGTGAATGAATTCATCAGGCAAGAGCAGGAATGAGAACAGAGGGACAAGTGAGAGACTTTTTCTTGGAAGAAGGAGATGGGTGAAGATGGGTGAAGGTGGCAATCAGGTGGACATAACAGTGAAGAGGTGGGCCTAGGGCATTATGGACAGAACCTGGTGATACATTTCCTGTGGGTGAGTCAATGTTTTTTTTTTCCCCTTAGGACTAGATTTTTAAAATGGGAAGGTTCAAGGAATGATGTGCCCTAGTCAAGTTGGGAGCTAGCCATAAAGGGAAGGTGATTCCTGTGGTCCCTCAGTGAATGAGGATGTAGGTAGAGAGAATGGTAAGTGGGAGGAAAAAAAGGGAAGCTTTATTTTGGTGGTGGGAGGGGATGCAATTAATGAATGCACTTGCAGGTGAACAAAGGTGTTCTGTGAAGGGAGATGGGGAGCTTGATCCAGGTGTTGACTGTTGGGATCTGGTGCTTAGAGACATCATTCATCCTGCCTTGGGAGAGGGGAATTGGAGCTCCTGGGGAAAACTGGTACCTGGGAGAATGGGGAGAAATGGACCCAGTGAGGAGATTTTGAAGCAGCAACCAAGGATAGGGTATAGATCAGAGGTGGGCTGCATAATTAGGGATGTAGTGGGGCAGGTCCTGCCATGGACAGTGTCCTCTATATCCCTGCAGGAAGGGCATTATTCTGGGAGTGAGGCACTATGGAAAAGGAAGGCCTGGAGGACAATCTCTACCAGGCTGGCAGAAACTGCTTAGAAGGGGAATTAAGAACAGGAACCTCAGAAGTTCTCATCCATGAGGAATGCAGAGAATAGTGAGGGACTAGAGAGGTAAACTATCTGTGATTCCGAGGATAAGGGTCTAAAGTGGACAGAAAGGGAGGATAGATAATAAAGAGTGTGAGAGAGAAAAATCTCTGGAAATGAGTGCAGGAAATTAAAATGCAAAAACTAATGAACAGGACAAGTTAAAGGGAAAGAGAAGGGAGATTCTGCTTGATTAACTGGAGTGTGGTGGGGAGGGGGAAGAATTAAAGAACCAGATAAAAACAGGAAAGAAAAAATAATGAATAAGCAAAACTCCAAAGGGAGAGGGATAGTAAATGGGGGAAGGAATCTGGGGTTGAAAGAAAAAAACTTAGTGAGAATAAGGGCACATTAAAAAAAATTAAGCTAGGGGTGGCTAGGTGGCATAGTGAATAGAGTACCAACCCTGGAGTCAGGAGGACCTGAGTTCAAATCCGCCCTCAGACACTTAACACTTATTAGCCATGTGACCTTGGGCAAGTCACTTAACCCCAATTGCCCTCCAAAAAGCAAAAAAAAAAAAAGTAAGCTAAAACAATTAGAGATATGATGCAGTGTTTACAGAGGAACAGAGAAAAAATACCAATTTGAAAAATCCCAATATTAGAGACAAATGGAGGAAGATATAAAGCCAGCTTTTATAACTTTACAAGCAAATGGGTTAAATAATCCATTAAAATGAGAAAGTGACCATTGGATAAGAAAAAAAAACCCTGTTTTGTTTACAAGGAACACATTTTCAAAACAAAAGCATACACAGAATAAAACTGAATGACTAGGAAAAATATTTACTACTCATTAAGCAAATCCCCAAAAGCGGGAGTTGCAATTACACTATCTGACAAAGAAAAACCAAAAATTCAAAAAATAATAAAAGATAAACAAGGAAATGACTTTATTCTGAAAGGAACCATGGATAAGAAACTAATATTAAATTTATATGCTCTAAAGACCTTGGGATCCAAATTTGTAAAAGAAACAGTAATTGAGCTGCAAGAATAAATAGATAATAATACAACAATGTCAGGAGGTACCAATGGCTCTCTTGCTCTCTCTTAGTTTTGGATCAGTCTAACAAAAAGATTAACAAAAAGGAAAAACTAAAGATGAACAACTCAAGACACCTTCTAAATGGCAATGAGAAAATCTACATATTTCTTTTTTTTATTTCAGCTGAAATATAGTGGATTCTGCCCCAGCCCCTTGTTTTAACTCTCTGTGTGTATGTGTCTGCTTCAAGTATGTCCTCTGTAAGCAACACATTGTTGGATTCTTGTTTCTAATCCAGTCTGTTTTCCTCTTCTATTTTATGGGCAAGTCCATTCCATTTACATTCACAGTTAAGATTGCTAACTGTGTATTTCCCTCCATCCTATTCCATTCTATTTATCCTTCTCTTTTTTATCCCAGCCTCTCCTTAAAAGTCTGTTTTGCTTCTGACCACTGCCTCGCTCGGTCTACCCTCTCCCTTATCACCCCCTCTCTCTTCCTCTTAGCCCCTTCCCTTCCTACTTCCCTGTAGAGTAAGATGAATTTCTATACCCAACTGTGTGTGTATACAGACAGATCTTGCTTGATGTAAGTGGAGCATTCTGAAAACTGCTACATAAAGTGATTTTTATGTAATGTGAATTTGCCTGTAGACATAAGGAAGGGAGGGAGACCTGTGAAGGGAGGGGGCTGGCACGCAGTTGAAGGGCAATGGGGGCTGGAGACAGAGAAGCAAGAGCAGAGAAAGAACACGTGGGGGTGGGGCCAGTCACCCAGAGGCCTGGCTTGAACTGAGAGGAAGATCATGCAGAGTGTAAGGCATGTGTGGACCGAACATTCACAGGAGAGGATGGGCGACACGGGTGGGGTTGAGTGGGGGGTAGAGACAGAAGAACGGTGCCCAAAGAGAGATGGACAGAAGACAGACACATGGGGGTGACGAGGCATGTGGGCAAAGTGGGGCAGAGCCTCCTCTCTTGGCACCAGAGGTCTCAAATCAAACCCCTGAGGCAGAGGTGGTGGTCTCTCTTCTAATCCATTAGTCTGATTTCACTGGGAGGGAGTTTGAAAGGGTTTTTTGGGAGGGAGGCAGTGTAGGAGGTCATGGAGGTCAAAGGGCAGGAGTGAGAGAGAGAACATAGTCCTGTACAGTAAAGGTAACATAGATGTTTTGGCGTTTTTCTTGAAATGCAGATTTCTTTCAGGATCCTTTATGGAAAGTCAAATTTGCTAATCCAAATTTATATAAAACAAGAGTTGTCTGTCTCTACGCATAACACATTTATAGGTGTGTAGGTATATACAATCTTTTATATATACACATATAGTGTATGTGTATGTATATATATATGTATGTATGAAATTTCCCCTCCATCCCTCTTTGAGCCAGTTGAGATGAGAGCGGGGCCCAAGCATTGCTTGCCTCTCATTTCTACCTCTATTGTAAATACTCTTTATTGAACATCTCTTTGATATAAAATAATTTCCCCCATTTTCCTCTCCCTTCCCCTTTCTTCCAGTGAATTGTCACCTTTTTGTTATTTTGGGGGGATCATCCTAAAATAATATACTCACACTCATGCCCTCTCTCTAAATAGACTCCTTGTAACTGCCCTAATGATGATAAAGTTCCTCCCATGGGAGAATGTAAACAATTTCACCTTGTTAAATTATGATGATTTATCATTTATCATTCATATCTATTTTTTTATCTTCTCTTGAGATTTGTGTTTGAATGTTAAATATTCTTTTGGCTCTGCTTTTTTCAACAGGAATGTTCTATTTCATTACATATCCTTCTTTCTCTGTAGGATTATACTCATTTTTGCTGGTTAGGTTATTTTTGGGTGTAATCATAGTTCCTTTCCAGACTATCTTATTTCAAGTCCTTTCCTTTAAAGTGGTAGCTACTGAATCTTTTTTACTGGCTGCTTGCAATATTTTTTTCCCTTGACCTGGGAACCCTGGAATTTGACTATAATATTCTTGGGAGTTTTTATTTTGGGATTTCTTTCAAGAGGTGATCAGTAGTTTCTTTCAGTTTCTACTTTGCCTGATGGTTCTAACGTATCTGGGAGAATTATTTCCTTCATAATTTATTTCCTCTTTCTTTCTTTCTTTCTTTCTTTCTTTCTTTCTTTCTTTCTTTCTTTCTTTCTTTCTTTCTTTCATTCTTTCTCAAGCGTCTGAGGACAGATTTGAGCTCAGGTCCTTCTGACTCCAGGGCCAATGCTCTATGCACTGGGCCCCCTAGCTGTCCCTTCATTTATAATTTCTTGAAATATGATGTCTAGGCTCTTTTTAAAACATGATTTTAAGGTTTGCAGGTAGTCTAGTAATTCTTAAAATATCTCTCCCTAATCTTTTTTCCAGGTAAGTTACTTTTCCTATGAGATATTTCACATTTTCTTCTAATTTTTTAGTCTTTTGATTTGCTTTTATTGTTTCATGATGTCTCATGGAGTCTTTAGTTTCCACTTGACCAATTCTAATTTTTAGTGAGTTATTTTCTTCAGTGAACTTTTGTACCTCTTTTTCCATTTGTCCAATTCTGATTGTTACTGAGTTATTTTCTTCAGTATTTTTTGTGCCTCTTTTACCAAGTTATTAATTATCATTTCATAATTTTCTTGCATCGCTCTTATTTATTTTCCTGTGTTCCTCTGCTGCTCTTATCTGATTAAAAAAAAACAACTCTTATTTAACTATTCTAGGAATTCTTGTTGGATTTACATATAGTCTGCATTTTTCTTTGAAGCTTTGTAGATGTTTTGTTTGTGCATAGTTTCACAGTCATCTTCTTTTGATTTTGTGTCTTGAGTTTCCTTGTTATCAAAGAAGTTTTTTTTTATGGTCATATTCTTTTGCTGTGTTACTGTTTGCTCATTTTTCCAGTCTATTTCTTGACCTTGGATTTTGTGTTAGGGGTGGGCTCTGTTCACCTCTGGAGGAGATGATTAGCTTGAGTATCAGTCATTTATGTCCTTCTGCTGCTTTCACAGCTAGGTCTGGGGGGCGTGTATATTTTCAATGCTTCCAAAGTGGTATGATAATCTAGGGGGATGGTCTGGCCACTGCCCTCTGACCTTTCCCAGATGGGGCCTCTGCTCCCTTACAACCACAACCACTTCTTTCTGCCCTGAAACTGAGACCCATAACTGGGTAACAAGTGAAGGAGGTGCCAAAACGATGCCCAGTCCTACGCCCTTTCTGACTGGGTATTCAGTTCCCTGGCCATCTTTGTGTGCTGGGTATTTCTGGTACCACAGCTGCAGCTGCTGCTAATACTGTTACTACCTCCAAGGCCCATACCCTGCTAAGACCCATACTTGGTACCATTTCCATTACACTATGATCCTGGCCAGTCTCCATCCCAGTGTCTGCAGACTTCTCTTTCTGTCCATGTAAGCCACTCTGGACTAGAAAAATTACTTGCTTTGACCTTTTGGTTTAGCGTACTTCCTGAAATTGTTTAGAAGGCTGTGTTGGGAGAGCTTGGGAAAAAATGCTCTCCCTTCCAGGACAGACATTTCATAGCATTACATGTGACTTTTACAAAAATCGACCGTGTGCTAGGACCCAGAGATTGTGCAAACAAATGTGAAAAGGCAGAAGTAGCTAATAACACATTTGCAGACCACAATGCAATAAAAATAGTCATTGATTGGTTCAGGGTCCATAAAAAAAAGATACACAGACCCAAATAGAGACTTAGTGATGAAATTTTAAATAATGAGTCAAAGAACAAGCCATAGAAACAATGAATAATTGTATAAAAATGATAATGATGAAACAACACACCAAAATTCCTGGGATGCATATGAAGTAGACTTCAGGGGGAAAACCATATTTCCACAAACATACATTAATAAGATAGAAAGAGAAATGATTAATAAAATGAATGGGAATTTTAAAATATCAGAAAACCAACAAATAAATAAACTTAACATAAGCACAAAAGAAGGAGACACCCCTTCTGGATGGAGGGATCAATTTTTTAAACTGGACCTGTGATTTTTATCAGCACTGAGGGGAGCTCCTGGTGAGGAACTCACTCTAGCAATACAGGTCAGCCCTTGCTCTGGAACATAGCATTAGAGAGTGTCCCGGAACATGGAGAAGTTAAAGTTCACACAGCCAGTATGTGTCAGAGACAAGATTTGAACTCAAATCTTCCTAATTCCAAGATCAACAGTCCTCTTTCCAGTTTATTACCCTGACACAAAGCCTCAGAGCTAAAAGATGACTCAAAGAGGTGGGGAGAGACAGAATGTAAATTATCTCATATAGAAGAGGCAAGGGAAAATTGTTACAATGGAGGGAATAACAGGAAGGCAAAAGGGAATGAGTCAACCTTACTCTCATTGAATTTGGCTTAGAAAGGAAATGACATACACATTAAATAGGGTATCTCACCCTACAGGAGAGTAGGGGGTAAGAGAATGAGAGGAGGGAATGATGGAAGGGAGGGTAGGCTGGGGGGGGAGGGTAGTTAGAAGCACACACTTTTGAAAAGGGACAGGATCAAAGTAGAGAATAGAACAAGTGGGAGGTGGAATAGGATGGAGGGAAATATAGTCAGTCTTTCAGGGATGGCCAGGTGGTGAGTGAGTAAGAGCATCAGCCCTGGAGTCGGGAGACCCAGGATCGGTTCCGGCCTCAGATACTTGGCACCCACACAAAAATAACTGGCTGTGTAACCTTGAGCAAGCTACTTAACCCCAATTGCTTTAAAAAGAAATACAGTCAGTCTTTCACAATATATCCACTATGGAAATGTTTTACATAGCTACACATGTATAACCTATATTGAATTACTTTTCTTTCCAGTGAGGGTGGGTGATGAGGGAGGAAGGGAAAGAATCTGGAATTCAAAGTTTTAAAATCAAATGTTTAAAAATATATGTGCTTATTGTTATTATTATTATTCTTTTACATGTAACTGGGAAATGAGATATACAGGCACTGGGGCATAGAGATCCACCGTGCCCTACTGGAAAGTCAGAGGGGGGATGAGGGAAGATATGGGAAAGAGCAGATTGGGGGAGGGGATATTCAGTGGGATTGCTGTTTTAGGATGGTTGGTAGGGGAAAATGGGGAGAAAATTTGTAACTCAAAATCTTGTGGAAATGAATGATGTAAACTAAAAAATAAAAAAGAGGGGGAAAAAGATGACCAAAGGTCTCCTAGCCCACCCTGCCCAAGGCAGAAATCCCTTGCCCTACCCGAGCACTAGCTACCACTCCAGGCATCTCAATTCACTCTGGGTTAGTTTTAGTGGTTTTCCTATATTGAGCTGCAATTTTCCTTTGCAGCTTCCTCCCATGGCCTGTAGCAGCAAGCACCCTGGCATCCCCAGGGTGGCTGCTCACACAGGTTCTTGGATCTGCTTTGATAAAGGAAAGCAACTCAAAATGGGTTAACAAGCTTACTTTAATCAGTCAGACATATATCGTTTACCTTGTTCAGGAGAAAAGGTCAGCACCCCAACTTCAAAGTATACAGGCAGAATTATCAAGACAGAAACAGATCAAGTACACAGCTTTCCAAACTGTGCAACCATTACATCCATACCAAACAACATCTGGGTTTTTTCAAAGCCGGGGGGGCCCTGGACAACGGCTTCCCAGAATACAGATCAAATCACAGAACACCTCTCAAAGTGAGCCCCCAAAACAAAGCTACACATCAGGGCTTATATAGCCTTCTCCTGGCTCAGAGAATGTAACAACCTTATTGGCCAATCAAGAGGTATCTACTGAAAAACAAGCCTCCCATCCCAGGCTTCAGGTGCACTTTAGCCTAGGGGCAGGGAAGATCTTCCAAATTTGCATTCCCATTACATGGCCCTGGTTCTGTCTCCTAAGGCCAAGCAGTGGCCAGGGCTCCTTTCATAGGAAAGTCCTTCCAATCCTTGTAGAGGGGTGTTGATGAGATGACAAGCTGGGGACCTTATTGCCCAAATCTGAAGGGCATCTCTGATGACAGGAGGCACATGTCCTCGAACCTTGAGGGAAATATATGACAACGTTCCCTTATTGGGAGCCAGGGGGAAGGACCCTAAAAGTGTTTCTCTGGGGTCACTTTCTCTCCTTTGGACTCCCAGACCAGAGGGCAGCAAGGGGAAGGACCTATGGCATGGCTCCTAGTGTTGGCCAACAGTAGCCACATTATGGAGCGTCAGGAGACCAGGACTTCACCAATCCTCCAGGCTCCTGCAGAGCATTATAGGACCGGCATCCTCTGAAGCGTTTTTACCTTCTGGGAGGTGTCTGACGTTCCAGTGTTTGTGCAAAGGCTCTTGGAGTGTTTGGAATCTCAGACATCTTTTTTTCTGTTGTGGGTGAAACAAAGGCTTCCTCATACCCAATGTTCTTCCACAGTCCTCCTCTCCTCTCCACATGTTAAGTATCGTGTTCTGTTCTTGGGGCCACAGTTTAAGAAAGACACTGAAAAGCTGGGGAGCATCTAGCAATGAGGTCCAATATCCTGGGGCTCCATCAAAGGAGCCTGGACAAGGGAAGACTGAAGGGGACATGGTTGACGTCTTCAAGTGAAATGCATGGCCCTGGCTCGTCCAGTCTCTGGGCTCGTGCAGAGCCTGGCTCAAGAGTCAGCCCCTCTCAGGGACCCAGGTCTCACCCCAGGCCACCACCATAGGGAAAATTTCCAAATGAAGCTTATGGGTGGCCATGTCTAGGTTTCCCTCAAAGTAGGTAACAGGGTCTCCAACTCCTCTGATTGTTACTTAACCAGGACTCAGTGGAAGAACATTGGGCTAGATCACTAGCCAGAAGAAGCCAGATTGGATGTCTGCACAATGAAGAAACAGGGGAGTGTGAGTATTTTCCTTGGGTGGCTGTATCCACAGTCCCAGAATATGAGGCCACATGAGCCGCTGCCCAGGCAAGGAGGGAGAGGAAGAGCTTCCTTGACAGAGAAGTGACTTGGGCTCTAGAACGTGCACAAATAGGGCTTCCTGGGCCCTACAGAGGCTTCCAGTGCAGTCTGCTGTCTGAGGACACACTGGCCAAATAGAATGGGGGGGGCTCCTCGAGAGCAGGGACTTCCTTTGCCCTGCCTGTATCCCCATTGTTATCTCACTCTGTTAGACTGTGAGTTCCTCAAGGGGAGGGACTATCTCTTATCTTTCTTCAGATCCCCAGGACTTAGACCTGTGCCTGGCACATAGCAGGTGCTTATTAATAAATGGTGATTGACTACGGCCCCTCCCAGCTCTGACATTCTCTGTTCTAAGCTCCTTCCTAGCTCTGACCATCTATGAAATTCTATCACTCCAGGGACAAGGAGCCCACCAACTCACTGTGGTGAGAGTGAGTGCCCATCAGGAAGTACTCAGTGTTCTTCCAAATCTGGTTTAAATGGAATCTATGCTGGGAGCCTCCGTCCTTCATGCCCCCTTCCCCTGCCTGACTGCCAGGATGGGGAGTGGGGGTTCTCCTTTCCCCTTTCATTCTGTTTATCCTTTTGAACAAATTGTGAGTTTTACAAGCTTTTCAAGTCTTTTGGTGGCAAACACATGTTCACGTGTAAATCATTAGATGGCTCTGTTGGTGGGCTTATGCTCTATTCTCTTAGAGGGACCCATAGTTCCCTGCCCTGTCTGGGCATACTCCAGCCCCTATGTCCATATGGACTCACATGGAAATGTTTTCCCTTGTAGAATTTTAGAAAATCAGATCTAGAAGCGACTTCCCAGGTTACTGAGTCTAATCTCCTTTCCACTACAGAATCCCCCTGTAGAACATCCCTGATTTGGGGCTCATACGACCTTCTTTTGGATTCTGCCAGTGTTAGGGAGCTCATTCGATAATAAGATGGGCTTTACTATGTCTGACTGTGTCCCTCCCACCCCTGGTTCAAATAGCCTTCTAGTTGATCTTCCTATATCCTCTCCCTACCCTGGTTCGTGTTCTCATCTCTTCTCACCTGGACTATTGCAATGACCTTCTAAATGGTCTTTCTGCATCATCTCTCCCTTGTCCAGTCCATCCCCCACTCAGTCACCAAGCTGATCTACTTCAAGTGCAGGTCTGACCATGTCACTGCTGCCCCCCAAACCTCCCAAGAGCTGTGTGACCTTCTTCCAGTCACTTGATATATCTGGACCTCAGTCTCCTTATCCAGAAAAGGAGCCTCCAATGGGTCTGTTACTCCATTTCCTTTCTGAATGGGCCTCTAGTCTACACTAGCTTATGGGCTGCTACATTGGATGCTGGCTTATGCTGGGCATTCCCTCCCAGCTCAGACCCATGGCGGGGGGGGGGGGATGGGATGAAGTACAGCCACACTGAGGGTTATTGGTTTGGGTTTAGTAAATGGGGGACAGTGGATGCAGCAATTGACAGGAAGCCTATTCCTATTTCTAAAGTAAATGACAGCCCTAAGCCAGCCCAAGGAAAATACTGCTCAGTGTGGGTCACACAGTCAGCCTCCTCAGGGGTCTCGCCTGAATGAACTCAGGAGAGCTTGGAACGAGGAATGCCATAACTGGGAAGTACCTAAGAACAGGGAGTGTCAGAAGTGGGATGGACCTAGAATGTAGAAAGAATCCCCTAGAAGGGACTCTAGAACATAGAATATGAGACCTGGGAGTCACCTTAGAAAAAGGATGTAATAGATGAAAGGGGCCTTAGGTCATCCATTAAGGTTTTGAGAGGAGTCTTAGAACATATAATGTCAAAGCTAAAAGGGCTGCAAGAGCACAGAATGTCAGAAAACAAGAGATATGAGGCCTGGAACCCAGAATGTGAAAGCTAGAATAGAACCTAGAACACAGAACTGGCAAAAACTGGAGAACAGAGGATGCAGGGACTGGGAGAGCCTAGAACACAGAATGTCAGACCGGGAGGCGGCCTCAGGAAACGGACCTTGCCATGGTCTGGGAAGGGTGGCTAGAATGCGGAAAGTCAGAAGGTGGCAGAGGAAATGCTATGTGTGTGACTCTCTGACTCCTTCCGTGCTGCTTGTGAGTACAACCCAGGTTCCCACATCCTTAAAAGCCCTCCGGCCATCTCACCAGCCTTTCATGGTATGTTGGCTGCCTCTCTCCTCCCTTTATGGAATGCTTAGAAAGGGTTGCTGATCTCTTTGCCTCGGTCTTTCTACTCTCCCTCACTCTCAGTTTCTATTGTCTGGTCTCTGAGCTCAGCTCTCCAGAGTGACCACTGATCTTCCCTCCCTCTTCGTCCTCCTTGGCCTCCCTGTGGCATTTGCTGTCACTGCCCAACCTCTCCTTTTTGTGTTTCCATGGAAGTGCCTTCTCCCGGCTCTCCTTCTACCCCAGTGACCCCTCCCATAGACACATATGGTTTCTCCCAATAGAGGTCAAGGACCGGCTTGTTTATGTCACTTAGCACATGGACAAGACGCATACATAATGAATACCTGTCGATTCACTGATGATTCATTGATTCATCACATTCTGACTTCAAATTACCGGGACAGAAAGCCAAGGGAGATGGTGAGTTTCCTGTCCTGAATCAGGATTCAGGGGGAGTCTGAATGAGCACCTGCCAGGTGTGCTGCCAAGGCAGTCTTGTTCGGGCTTAGAGCAGGCAATCACTAGTTAGTAAGCACCTGCTAGATGCCAGGCATTGCATTAAGTGCTGGGGATGCAGAAAGAGACAAAAGCCATCCCTGTCCTCAGGGAGCTTACAATCTAGGCATGACTTTTGCCTTCCCAGCTCAGACAATGGGCAACAACCCTTCCCCCCTCAGACTTGTGGGATCGTAGATGTGGATGTGGAAGGAAGCCCACCCCTCCCCTTCCCCTCTATTGTGCAGGTGAGCAAGCTCGGGGCAGAGAGGCTCACCAAAGGTCCCACAGCTAAAAAAACAGGAAGTCCCTTTAACTCTTTGGGCCTCAGTTTTGCCATCTGCAAAATGAGGATATTCAGGTGCCTGGCAACTTTGACTTCTGAGATCCAGCATGCAGGGAGTTCCCACTAGAAGCAGCTTGCCTTCCATCCCTCTGCCATGCTCCCCTTGTCCTCATTCCCTCCTCCCCATCCTTTTCTCTGCCTCTCCCCCTCTGTCCTCAAAGAGACGCCTGCCTGCCTCCCCCCTCAGCCATGGCTAGTTGGACCCCTGGATTTGGCCTGGGACAGACTTCAGTCGCTGTCCACTGTGGTCTGAGAGAACCTGGGAGTGGCCAGCAGGTGGAGCTCGACACCAGCCTGTGGCCCTCGCTAACTGCCTTCTCTGGAAAGCAGCAAGAGTTTAGTAGGGTCGCTCTGGACCATAGGATTTGGGGCCAGAAGGTCTGGGTTCTAGCCACCCTTGCTGCAGCCCTTCTTCCTGGTAGAGTGCAAAGCCCCCGGCTTGGAGTCAGGAAGCCCGGCTCTGCAAAAGGAGGCAACTGGACAGCTGCTCTTCAGATCCAGGAGCCCAAGTTCTCCATGACCCCTGCAGTCCTAGACCTTTGCTCCGAGAATCCTGCCTCTGCATCTGCTGAGTCACACTGGACGAGTGAGGACCATGGAGGGACTGGCAGGGACCTCCGAGGCCCTTTTACAAAAAAGGAAACGGGGCTCTGAGGGCGGAGAGGAGAGGCAGAGAGGATCTTGGAGTTTGTAAAGTGGCAGAACCCATTTATAAAGCACACAATGTGTTCTGGACACTGCCCTGTGACTCCAAATTCGGGGCTGGGGACAGTGGAAAAAGTGAAGAATAGGCAATTAGCAAGATCTGGGTTCGAATCTAGCACTGTCACTTTCTGGCTGTGTGACCTCAGGCTAGTCATTTCTGCTCTCTAAGCCTCATTTTACAAATTAGGAAACTAAGGCTTAGAGAGCAGAAATGACTAGCCTGACCCACATGAAGTGTTTTATTAATGCTTGTTGACTACCTCACTAAGTAGTATCATTTTTTCGCTCTTTTTTATTTTTTAGTTTACAGCGTTCATTTCCACAAGATTTTGAGTTACAAATTTTCTCCCCAATTTCCCCTACCCACCACAGCATTCCCACTGGATATCCCCTCCCCCAATCTGCCCTTTCCCATGTCTTCCCCCATTCCCCCTTCAACTTTCCAGTAGGGCACGGAGGATCTCTATGCCCCTAGTGCCTGTATATTTCATTTCCCAGTTACATGTAAAATATGAATAATTATATGTATATATATTTTTAAACATTTTATTTTAAAACTTTGAATTCCAGATTATTTCCCTTCCTCTCTTGTCACCCACCTTCACTGGGAAGATAAGCAATTCAATATAGGTTGTACATGAGTAGCTATGCAAAAACATTTCCATAGTGGATATATTGTGGGAGACTGACTCTATTTCCCTCCATCCTATCCCACGCCCAACTTGTTCTATTCTCTACTTTGATCCTTTCCCTTTTCAAAAGTGGGTGCTTCCAACTTCCCTCCCCCCACCTGCCCTCCCTTCCATTATCCCCCCTCTCTTCCCCTTCCCCCCTCCTCTCCTATAGGATGAGATACCCCATGTCATTCCCTCCCCACGCCAAATTCAATGAGAATAAGGTTGACTCATTCCTTTTTGCCTTCCTGTTCTTCCCCTCCATTGTAACCATTTTTTCCTAGCCTCTTCTATATGAGATAATTTACCCCATTCTGTCTCTCCCCATCTCCTCTCATCATATTCCTCTCTCACCTCTTAATTTCACCTTTTAAGTATCATCCCTTCTTATTCAATTGGTCCTGTGACCTCTGTCTGTGTATACCTGTAGACATATATACACACACTCACATATGTATTCATACACCCATATACCCTCCTATATAGACATATATATGTATGTATACATATACACACATATACATACATATTTATATATACATACACACATATATACATATATACATTTCTATTCTCTTCAACTATTCTCATAATGAGAAAAGTTTCATAAGTTACAATTATCATTTTTCGATGTAGGAATATAAGTAATTCAACTTTGATAAGTTCCTTATGATTTCTTTACTCTGTTTACCTTCTCAAGCTTCTCTTGCTTCTTGTATCTGAATGTCAAATTTTCTATTGAACTCTGGTTTTTTCATCAAGAATGCGGGAAAGTCCTCTATTCCACTGAATGACCATATTTTCCCCTGGAACATGATACTCAGTTTTACTGGTTAGGAGATTCTTGGTTTTAGTCCTAGCTCCTTTGACCTCTGGAATATCATATTCCAAGCCCTCATTCCTTCAATGTAGAAGCTGCCAGGTCTTGAGTTATCATGATTGTGCTTCCACAATATTGAAATTGTTTCTTCCTGGCTGCTTGTAATATTTTCTCCTTGATCTGGGAACTCCGGAACCTGGCTATAATTCCTAGGAGTTTTCTTTTTGGGATCTTTTTCAGGAGTTGATCAGTTGACTCTTTCAACCTCTATTGTGCTCTCTGGTTCTAAAATATCTGGGTAATTTTCCTTGAGAATTTCTTGAAGGATGATTTATAGGTTCTTTTCTTGATCATGGCTTTCAGGTAGTCCAATAATTTTTAAATTATCTCTCCTGGATCTATTTTCCAGGTCAGTTGGTTTTCCCAATGAGATATTTCACATTGCCCTCTATTTTTTAATTTGTTTGGATCTGTTTAATAGTATCTTGATTTCTTATAAAGTCACTAGCTTCCATTTGCTCCAATCTAATTCTGAGGGAATGATTCTCTTCAGTGATCTTTTGAGATTCTTTTTCCATCTGGCAAATTTGGCTTTTTAAGGCATTCTTCTCCTTATTGCCTTTTTGAGCCTCTTTTGCCATTTGAGTTAGTCTATTTTTTAAGGTGTTATTTTCTTCAGTCAGGTTGTTGACTCTCATTTCATAATTTTCTTGCATTGTTCTCATTTCTTTTCCCAATTTTTCCTCCACTTCTCTTATTTGGTTTTCAAAATCCTTCTTAAACTTCTCTATGGCTTGTAACCAGCTCATATTTTTCTTTGAAGCTTTTCGTGCAGGAGTTCTGACTTTACTGTTTTCCTCCTGTTCCATGCTTTGATCCTTTTTGTCCCCAAAATAGGAGTGTAAAGTTGGGTTGCTCTGTTTGCTTTGCTTCCTTTGCCTGCTCATGTTGCCACTCAATTACTTGACTTTTGGGCTTTTTGCCTCAGTAGGACTCTGCTACCAGAAATGGGAGTTTTATCCCAAACTCTGGGTTTTTCGCATCTGCTCAAGGTATTAGTTGGGTGCCCTCTCTGAAGCCTCCACACGCTCTGGCAAGCTGTTTGCACACCCCAGGACCTCCACCCTAGACTGCAATCCAGATCCAAGCAGGTTAAAGCAAGAGGGATTACCCCTCAGACTGGTTGCTTGGTCCCCCTACAATCTACAGACCAGAAGCTGAATCTGCCACGTGGTGGCAGCTGCACGGCCACGGCACCTCAGCCGCTTCTTGCCCCAGGGGCAAAGGCCTGATCGCACTCTCAATTCCCAGGTCCCAAAGTCCACATTGCACTGACCTCTCACTTTGTCCTTAGCATCTATGTGTTGATAATTCTGGAAACCACCACAGCTGCTGGTGATCTGAAGTCCCTCCAGCCAGTGGCTGGTCAGGCCACCCTGGGGCTAAAACCTCTGGTTCCAGCAGGGCTGGGCTTGGCTCCCAGAACACTGTGCTGGCCACTTGCTGCTGGCCTGCTGGGGTATTCTCAGCAGGAGGTTAGCTTTTCTGTGTCATTTTTGTGGGTTCTGTAGCTACAAAGTTTGTCTAGAGTCATTTTTTTACATGAATTGGGGGAGGTAGGAGCCAGAGATTTGAGGAAGTCCTATTTCTACTCCGCCATCTTGACTCTGCCCCCCAGTATCATTTTTTTTAATGACTGGGGTTTTCTGGAGACTTCATACTTGTCCTAACTGACTTTGATTTATAAAATACTTAGTTTAATATATGTAACAGGTGACACACACAGAATTACTCTCAGACCCTCCTTTCATTGGCACATGAGACCCCATCTCACTGACAAATCTCCATTTCTTTTTATATATGGCTTGCCATTCACAGATATCCCAGGCCTTGTGTTCATATTTGAACAACTTAACTAAATTAGGAGAAAAGACATAGTAATGTAGAAACACCAGTGAGAGGTGACAAAACCTCTCTGGTTGTTCTTTTGCACTAACCACAAGTTGGCACCTCCCAAGCAGACTCTTCTCCCAGTGGAGAGCTTTGCACCCTGTAAGCAAACAGTAAGAAGAGGATAGACAAGGGTTCAGACTTGCCATAAATCCTGGTCCTGGACAATTCACTCAAAGCTGCATTGTGGCTGCTGCTCTCCTTGTAGGTGATTGAAAGATTATACTGGGAATCAGTTGCTGGGGCTATGGATGAACACCACTGCCCAGACATGAAGAGGGCACTCAGAATCTAGCCCATGCCCAGGTATGGGTGAATGTGACTGGGGAAAGGAAATAAGCATTTATAGAGCTCCTACTGTGTGCATGGAACTGTGCTATTTTCACAAAGGTTACCTCATTTTGTGCTCACAACAACCCTTCAAGGTAGGTGCTATTATTATTTCCATTTTACAGTTGAGGAAACTGAGGCAAACAGAGGTTTAAATCACATTCCTGGAATCATGTAGCTAGGAAGTGTCTAAGGTAGGATTTGAATTCAGGTCTTCCCAAGTTCCTCCCAGCTGTCTCCCAACAATAGTCTTCCCACAGTCCCAACCTCCATGTTTCTCTCCTTTTTTCCTCCAGACTTTGTACAGCATCCTTACTGAAATCAAACCAATTCAGGCCATGCTGGTGCAGAGGCCCACCAGTGTCCCAGGACTGATGGCAGGGGCAGCCAGTCCCTGAGAAAGCTTGGCTATTACAACAGACACATTCTCCATCCATAATATGGTGGCATCAGCAGGGAGAAGGCATTATGCTGATTGCATGATTCTTTGGGGAGGATAGTTTGTCTACAATCCCTGACTCCTAGATGAGCCTAGGGTTCGTTTGTTTATCTGCCTGTCTTATAAGCAGGCTGGCTGTCTGCATGAGGGATGGATTTCTAATGGACATAGAAATCCAGAGCTCATTTAAAAAAGCAAGCAAAAACAAAGAAACACAAGACGGAGGTATTTGCTGAAGCCATCAGGCCCCTGGCTTAATGAGAATTTAATGTATTTGTCGTCATTAAAAGATTTTTTAAACACCAAATTCAGCATTTGACATGTTTTCATCTTTGTTCTTCCATTGGAAACTGTGTTTTGTGGGAGGAAGCTCAGGGTGATGTGTCTGTCTGCTTTCTGTCAGTCCATCAGGGCTCCTTGAGAAAAGACGTTTATAGAGCAGCTTGGACTCACAGAGCCCTTTGAATCCATGGTCTCCTGGGGGCCTCACAGTAACTTGGGGAAGCAAGCCCATTAGCTGCTGTTAGCGTCGATTTACAGATGAATGGACTGAAGCTGAAAACATACCCCAGTGAAAAGAAATCACAGGTCCCTGAAGTACATGAAATGTCCTTGAAATGCCCTAGGATGACATCCTGCTTGGATGGCAAACTCAGCTCAGCATGACAGTGTAGCCTGAGTTTGAATTCTCCCTGTGCAACCCTGGGAAACTTACTTCCCCTCTCTGGGCCTCAGTTTCCCCATCTGTAAAATGGGGTTAGTGATGCCTGTGGTATCTACCTCACAAGGTTTTCACAAGGGATCAAGTGAGACAGGGTGGAGAAAAGGGGCTATATCAAGAAGTCACAGAGAATGAGAACTAAAAGGGACCACAGCCATAGAAAGGAATCCCAAGTATAACATCCCTGACAAGGGACTTCCAAGGAGGGGGGAGCCCACCACCTCTCCAGGCAGCCCATCCCACGTTAGGGCAAGTCTTAACGTTAGGGTGTTTTCCTGACAACAACCCTAAAATTTGCGTCTTTGCAAGATGAATTCAGGCCAGGAAGACCAGAGTTCAAAACCAGCCCTAGACACTTCCTAGCTGTGCATCCCTCAGTAAGCCACTTAACCTATTGCTTCAATTTCCCCATCTCCAAAAGTGGAGACAATAACAGCACCTACCTCCCAGGGTTGTTGTGAGGATAAAAAGAATATTTATAGATAATATTTGTAAAGTACCGTGTTATTGCTAATATCACTAAATACGATTTTCCCCATCATTCCTGGTTTTACCTTCTGAGACAAACAGAACCAAGGTTAATTCCTTCCCTGTGACAGTCCTTAATACTTAAAGATGGCTCTCACATTTAGCCCCAGGCTAAACACCTGTGGTTCCTTCAGGTCTTCATCATATGACATAGACTCCCCTTAACCATTTTCTAAACCATGGTTCTCAGAGAACACAGCCCTCCAGAAGAAATGACAAGAGCTGACTATTCTGGGGCTATGTCCTCCTTTCCTTGAGTCTCTACCCTGATGCAGCCCAAGACCGAAGTTATCTTATTCTATCAGCTGCTGTTACTATTTACATCCTAACATTGATTTTGTTTAGTTCAGGGGTCTGCAACTTTCCTGTTGTCATGGTCCCCTTTGACAAGCTGCCTAAACTCATGATCCAAAGACTTGCTCGACTGCACTTAAAAGTTAGGAAAAATAAAGATGTGATGTTCCCCCTCCCCGAGTCCCCAGAGTCCCTGCCAGCTGTGGACCACTCCGCGGATTCCAGGCTCATTCCAGACCCTGATTTAGCCTCGTGTTTCAATTGGCAAGTACGTGAAGCTCTGAGCCAGACTCCTCTGTCCTTGTTAGCTTCTCACACCTCAAGGTCATAGTTAGGTAAACAGTTTAACTAAATTAGATTCAAGTGTGGTGAAAACACAAATCATCAGACACATTGTAAGGAACACAACAAGAACATGGACTAGCTGCAGGAACAGCATGTAGCCAAGCAAAGTGGATTATGATGTAAAACCCAGAGGGTACCAGACAGCTAGAAGAGGGAAAGGTTTTTAAGGGAGACCTGGAGGCAATGGTGGAGCAGGGGGCTCTATTTCTGAGCCTATAACTACGGATTGGAGAGCCTGGGACCCTGCTAGCCTGCAGAGGGATGCAGGTAGAAGCTGGCTGCTGGAGTATGGGGTAGAGGGCGGCCTGAAGAGATCCAGGCAGGAGGCGTGGGGCCAGAGGAGACCAGAGCAAGCTTCCTTGTCCAGAGACAGCAAAGCAGAACTTCAAGCACTTGCTCGTGGGTTAATGGGCATGAAGTCCTGCAGTTATCTCAAAGAACTCAAGTCAGTTCTTTGCCAGGGGTTAATTAGTGCAGCACCTGGGACACAGTAGGCACTTGTCAAAGGTTTGTTGACTGGCTTGCTGATGTGTAGGGCTGGGGATTTTTATTACACAGAAGTACTTCTGGGTGACCCTGGCAGTTATGGGATATCAAGGAAGGAGCAAAGAAAAGCAGCTCCTTTTCCAAAAGGATGCCCAGGCTGGGGCAGGAACAGAATGTGACATTGCTTTCTACACGTGGCTAATGCTTTTGAGGTGACCATGTTTTATTTAACTTCATTGAACTATTTAACTCTGATGGTGTGAGTGACTGAAACAACATGTTGGATCTGAAAGGCTCAGGGAGTGGCTGAGGAGAGGCAAACAAGCCTGAGGAACAGAGGCTGGAAATGACAAGACTAAGCCCTTGAGTTTTGGGGTGGGGGTGGACACACAGGCTGTTACATGGAGTGCTGTCAAGGACAGTTTTTAAGACTTGATTTCTCTCTGTGTCTCTGTCTCTGTCTCTGTCTCTTTGTCTCTGTCTCTCCCTCTGCCCATCGATCACCCATCTGTCCATCTGTCTGCCTGTCTGCCTGTCA
The DNA here is from genome assembly GCF_028583685.1 of Petaurus breviceps papuanus. Taxonomy (NCBI): domain Eukaryota; kingdom Metazoa; phylum Chordata; class Mammalia; order Diprotodontia; family Petauridae; genus Petaurus; species Petaurus breviceps. The sequence continues at coordinate 22,723,990 of NW_027185850.1, read as the reverse complement.
ATCTAGTGAGCCTCTTTGAATAGCCAGCCAACTCTTCCGTTGGCATTGCAGTACCCCCTGGAGGTCCCAAGCTGCGTTGTTTCTCCCGAGATCCTCTTTTCCATCATGGCACCGTTATTTCATCCTGCCTCTAATTCCCGTTGTATCGGGCACCGAGCTGATGCTCAGAAGCTCCCAGGTGGCATTACCATGCTGTTGGTCACTAACCTGGCTGAATCCCTGGAGTCCTTAACATTTCAGAGTTGTACTCCTCAGGGGGTACAGATAGATGGATGACTGTCTTAGAGATTCCCCATTGAGGTCAGCCACCCACAGCACTGGCAGCCCCTCCCAGATTCAGAGTCTGTTTTTTTTTTAAAACTTCAGTGGCGGTGGGAGGCAGGCGGGGCTTCCATGGTCTCCTTGCAAGCTGGGCGGTGATGATGGAAGCAGAGGGGTCATCTGGCCCAACAGAACACGTGTGTGTCCTGTCTGCCGCTCGAAGGCCAACCCAGTGAACAGGAAGTGTGGGATGCTGGGGATTGTTTCTCTCATGCCTTCAGTCCCAGGCTTAGGTTGGGGGTGGGTGATTTGTCCTTTGTCCCCAAAATGTCTACAAGTGCCTTCAGCATCTTTCAGGGGAAATTAGACATCTTAGGATGTCAGGGCTAGAAGGGACCTCACAGGCATCTGGTCCAGCCCTCCCCTGACCATATATCCCTTCTATGATGGGCGACCCCAGAGGAAGACCCAGAGACGGGAAACTAACAAGATCCCAGAATCAAGCCTGGAAGGGACCAAAATGGGCCTTGTCTAGCTCAACCTGTAGCAGACCAGGAATCTTCCCAAGAATATCTCTGAAGAGTGGTCATACTCCCTTTTTTCCCCAGTGAGGTAGAAACCTATTTGGCTTGGTGGAGAGAATGCTGGGCCTGGAATCAGGAAGACTTGAGTTCAAATCCAGCCTCAGACACTTACTTCGGCAAGGAGCTTCATGCTGTCCGCTTCAGTTTCTCCTCTGTAAAATGGGGATAAATACAGCACCCAACCACCTCCCCGGGCTGTAAAGCTCTTTGCAAACCTTAAAATGCTATGTAGATGCTAGCTAGCTCTATTATTATCTCCCAAAGCAGTTTATTCCACTCTTGGATGGATTAGGATTTTTTTTTTTTGCTTTTCTCGGAGGAGGGAAGGCAGGGCAATTGGGATTAAGTGACTTGCCCAAGGTCACATGGCTAGTAAGTGTTAAGTGTCTGAGGTTGGATTTGAACTCAGGTCCTCCTGACTCCAGGGTGCTCTATTCACTGTACCACCTAGCTGCCTCTGGAATTTTTTTTCTTATCTTGAACCTAAATTTTCATTTCTCCTCCCCCCTTTCCAGTTGCTTCTAGTTCTGTCTTCTGGGACCAAATAAGTCTCTGTAGATCTCAGTTTCTTCCTGTGTAAAATGAGGTGGGTTTGCCCTGGGTGATCTTTGGGTCCCCTCTTAGCTTACCTGTGGTAGGTAACTCTTAGCCCTGGGCCAGCCCTTCACTGGCCAAAAAAGCCCATAAAGATGCCAGTGTTCGCAAGATATTGTCTGAACAGCCTAATATCCAAACTTTCTCATCCACATTTTGATAATGGCAAGTTAGATATTGCTTCCTAATAGTACAACAGGATTTTCACCTCCTTTGTCCTGGACACTAGACATTCAGCCCATGGCACCATTTGACCAGCAGCCTCTTGTCCTCAGTCATCAATGATGACAACTGACATTTCTCTCACTCTTTAGCATTTGTCAGGGAGTGACATTCCCAAGGTCACACAGCAGCACAATGACAAAGACCAAACTGTAACCCAGGTCTCTGGGCTCTCAGTCCAGTTGGATTCTCACTATATGGCACTGCTGCCTTCTCTGAATACCACATAACACAAATGCCTATTTTTACCAGATTTTTCTTTTTGAATTCAATCTAACCTTTTAATCCAGTGTGAGTTGAAATAATGGGCTTGAGGGAGCGGGGAGGAAGAATGAAAGAGAGAAAGAAGAAAGGAAGGTAGGAAAGAAAGAAGGAAGGAGAGAGAAGGAAGAACTATGTTATAGAAATGCTTGTTTTGTTCCATAAATTAAAAATATAATAAATACAAATTTTTTTTTGAAAGAGAGAGAAAGAAGAAAGGAAGGAAAGAAAGAAAAAAAGGAAGGCAGGAAGGAAAGAAAGAGGGAGAGGGAAAGAAGGAAAGAGAAAGGAGAAAGAAAGGAGTGAATGAAGGAAATGAAAGAAAGGACGAGAAAGAAAGAAGAAAGAGCAGGTCTTCTGTGGCACTGTCCTTCACTGCTCCTCCCAGCACTGATCTGACCCTCCAGACCTTTCCTGAGAAGCTAATGCAGTGTCACCTGTTGGACAAGATGACCACTGAGCTCCCTCCCAACTTTAGGCATTGGGGACTCGATGGCCTCCGTTTGTGCCCTTCGACCTTGTCTTGGGCCACCCCGGGGGGCCCTTTCGATCCACCTGCTGCTTTGGTCCTCCCAAGAAACAGGAGAGACAAGGGTCCCTCTGTGTTCCCAGTCTGGTGCCCGTCTCGTGTCAATATTGCTTTTCCCCCAGTGCCCACGACCCTGGTTTATTTTCTTAAACACGCTGGGTCCTTTTCATCAGGAGATGTGGGGGACAGCGAGCAAGTCCTCGTTCAACTCCATGGTGCAGCCAGAGTGGCCCCGTTTGTTATGTCTAGCAGCTGATCAGCCTTTCTAAAAATATTTAGCTAGTAATGCGACCCTGCTGGCCGCCTGTTTTTACTGCAAACACTCAATTAATCACCCTAATTTTTCCAATTATCCAGAAGTCTCTGCTGCAGAGGCCCCCCTAGAATGCCACAGGCTAGGGGTTGTAGTTCTCTGAAAAGGCTATGTCTGCACATAGTAGGCACTTCTTAAATGAATTGCTGGGTTGAATTGAATTGAGATGCTTGCTTTGAACTGGGGAAGTTTCCACTTACCTTGTTCAAAGGGAGCTCTGGGGTGATGGTTATACAGATGTGGGGTCGAGAGAATAAAATCACGAGTTGTGGTTTTGAAGGGACCTCTAGGTAGTAGTTAGTAGCTGGCATTTACACAGGACTTTAAGGTTAGCAAAGCTCTTTACAAATGTTAGCTCATTTGAGTCTCATAATAACCTGGAGGTATGTGACATTATTACCTCCATTTTATTGATGAGAAAACTGAGGAACAGAGACATTATCAAGTACTCCAAGAATCTCATTTTACAGAGAGGGAAACTGAAGTCGAGAGAAGTCACAAACCTAGAACTTGGAAGGAGCCTTTAGAAGGAAGTTTTCTAATTGAATCCCCCCCCCCCATTTTATGTGATTCTTTCCCTGTGTCTGTCTCTCTAATCTCTCTCTTTATCTCTGTCTCTCTGTCCCTCCATTTAGTTATCACCTAGCTACAGATGAGGAAATCAAAGCCCAGAGAAGTGACATCATTTTTGCCCCAAGATCACACAGATATTGAACAGGTGAGATTTGAATCTAGGGCTTAGGACTCCAGATTCATAGTGTGTTATATTTCTGTTCATTGACTGTCTTTAAACCTGCTCTGTGATCTCAGGAAAGGCACTTCCTTGCGCTGGGTGAAAGTTCCCTCGTCCATAATGCAGGGATTGGGATCGGTGGATTTCTAAATGCAAACCTAGGGCTACATATGACAGCTCTCTGATTATGAATGCCCATTCTACAGCTGAAGAAACTGAGCCACTGCCAGACCCAGAAACAGAAACTAAGTCTTCTATAATGCTGCTGGCAGCCCCTCTGCGCCTCAGTTTCTCCCAAGAATTTTAGGCTCACCGAATTGAGAGCTGGGCTGGGCCATAGACACCACAAGAGCACAATGCACTTGTTTTACATATGAGGGAACTGAATCCTAGAGAAGTTAAGTGATTGCTCAAGGTCAGCCAGGGAAAAAAGGCAAAGCTGGGATTTGAACTCAAGTCTCCTGACTCTGAATCTGGGGTTCTTTCCCGTGCCTTGACTTGGGCAGAAGAAGGAAAAGGCTGATATGGCCATGGTGATGGTCAAGGGAGGCTGAAGATGCTTTCAAATAATCCTACACTTTCTAAATCAGTAGTCAATGAGCATCGATTAAGCTGCTACTGTATACAGGGCACTGTGCTGTTATATTTTCCCAAATAAAGCCAACAAGTGTTGAGTTTCTAGCTCCTACAGGGAAAGCAGCCCAGGATGGTGGAAAGAGAACTGACCGCAAGGTCTCAGCCCTGCTGCCAACTCCTGAGGTGTCTTTGGGCATTTTCCATCTCTGAGCCTCAATATTTCCATCTATAAAATTGGGGAGTTGTGATAAGTGTTATACATTTTAATGTTCTGGTACTCCTGGTCTGGTGCAGGGAAAGTGTGCTAGGGTCGGAGTCAGGAGGATCTGGGCTCAAGTCTTACCTCGGATGTTTACTAGATGTGTGACCCTAGGCGAGTCACATCATCTTTTTCAGCCTCAAACTCCTCATCTGTAAAATAAGGGGGTTGGGCCCAATGATCTGTAAAGCCTGTGCTCTGAGAATCCAGTGCCAGAAGTGGGGGATGCCTCCTGGACACCCATGTTCTCTATACATATGCCTCATATCCAATGTATTTTAAGTTTGAGCCTACTTTTTCAGGGACGTGTGTGTGTGTGTGAATGTTTGGCTTCCCCTGTTCTTTCAGTAAATACTCTTTTTTTTTATTTTTGGAGGGTAGTTGAGGTTAAGGGACTTGCCCAAGGTCACAGGCTAGTTTTTGTGTTAAGTATCTGAGGCCAGATTTGAACTCCGGTCCTCCTGACTCTATTCAGGACAGAGAGGTACAGAGAGAGAGAAAGGAGAAAGAGGGAGAGAAGGAAGGAAGGTGGGAGGCAGGGGAGATACACACACAGAAAGAGACAGAGAGGGAGAAAAGAAGGAAGAGGAGGGGGAGGGGGAGAGGAAGAGAGAAAGGAAAGAAAAATGAAAGAAGGATGAAAACAAAAGAAGGAAGAAAGAAAAAGAAGACAGATGCAAAGAAAAAGGAAAGAAAGGAAAAAGAAAATGAAAGAAAGAAAATAAAGTAAGAAACGAATAAAGAAATAAAAATCAGGGAGAAATAGAAAGAAAAAAAAGAAAAAGGGGAGGGGAGGGAGAGGGGAGAGAGGAAGAAAAAGATAAAGAAAGAAGTCAAGAGAAATGGCAAACAAAGCCCGAGCTGGAGGGTGCAAATGAGGAAAGGGTCTGGGAGAGAAGCTCTGGCTTTCTAGCTGAGATGGTGCGGACCTGCCTCCATCCCCTGGGGAGGACCAGGAATGCTGCAGCCTTGAGACTGAGGTCTGGCTCAGAGCTCCCTCTGGTGGTGCATCGAGGGAAGTGCCCACCAAACTTTACTTCCCTAGGGAAGCTTTGGCTGTGGACCAACCACCAAGGGTTCCAGGCCAAGCTGACCCGAACAGGGTGAGCTCTGGCCGTCACCAAGGATCAGGAACATCCAGTCTGCTCGGGGCTCCTCCTGCACCCCCCAATTCTGCTTCCTCCCGGGGCCCAGGTGGAGATCAGAGGATGATAGCTTTAGAATAGGAAAAGCCCCCTCCTCTCATTTTACAGATGAGGAAACTGAGTCCCAAAGAGGGAACATGATTTATCCAAGACCACACAGGTAGGGACAAGCAGAGTTTGGATTTAAAACCTGGTCCGCTGGCTCCAAATTCAGTAAACTTACAAAAGTTTTATTTTTATTTGTCTTTTGTTTTAAAACATCACTGCTCCTTCCCCAGAATTACCCTCCTCCTGCTCAATACCACCCTCAACTGAACATCATTAAGTAAGTCAAACAAAATAAATAACACCCTCCCCAGCTGCCACGTCTGATACGTGCATCTCCTCCTCCTCCTTCATCTTGTTCGGTCTTTTTGGTTGTGTCCGACCCCTGGTGACCCCACTGGGGTTTTCTTGGCAGAGACACTGGAGCGGTTTGCCATTTCTTTCCAGGCACTAGGGACAAAAAAAGACAAAAAATGTAGCACTTCCTGCTCCCCTAAAGCATACATGCTATAGAGGGAGACAACATGTATGTATAAACATGTGCAGAATATCTATGTCTATATCTATGTATGTGTCACACACACATATATCTATCTATATCATGGAGGAAGGACTCCAGTAGAGGCCAAGTAGGTGACAAGTAGATGGAAGTTAGGAAGGTCCTGGAGAGAGAGAGAGACAGAGACAGAAAGAGAGACAGAGAGAGATGGAGAGCAGTGGAAGGATAATGGGGTGTAGCTGCTCTCCATAAGGTGGTAGACCCATAAAAGGTAGAATGTGATCACCAGAAGACACCTGAAGCGTCAGAGGTGGGGATGACTGCCCATGTTTGCACCTTCATCACATGTCCTTCCTATGTATCTCCACTATTCCCAATGATGGCAAGGGAGTGTGCCCAAATTTTGTTGGGCGGATTGTCCTATTGCTAATTTTCTTTAAAATTTTTTTTAAATTAAATTTTATGTTTATTTTTAGTTTACACCATTCATTTACACAATATTTTGAGTTACAACTTTTCTCCCTGTCTTTCCCCTACCCACCACCCCAAAACAGCGATGCCACTGTATACCCCCTCCCCCAATCTGTTCTCTCCTATATTCTCCGCCATCCCCACCTCCGACTTTCCAGTAGGGCAAGATGGATCTCCATACCCCAGTGCCTGTATATCTTATTTCCCAGTCGCATGTAAAAAAAATTTTTTTTTAAACATTTGATTTTAAAACTTTGAATTCCAGATTCTTTCCCTTCCCTCCTTCATCACTCACCCTTACTGGGAAGATAAGCAATTCAATATAGCTTGTACATGTGTAGCTACACAAAACATTTCCATTGTAGATATACTGTGAAAGACTGACTATATTTCCCTCCATCCTATCCCTCCCCCACCTGTTCTATTCTCTACTTTGACCCTGTCCCTTTTCAAAAGTGTGTGGTTCTAACTTCCCTCCCCCCCAACCTGGCTCCCCATCCATCATCCTCCTCTCTCATCCCCTTCCCCCCACTCTCCTGTGGGGGCGAGCTATCCTATTTAGTGCGTATATCATTCCCTCCCTAAGCCAAATTCAATGAGAGTAAGGTTGACTCATTCCTTTTTGCCTTCCTTTTCTTCCCCTCCATTGTAACAGTTTCTCCTTGCCTCTTCTATATGAGATAATGCACCCCATTCTGTCTCTCCCCATCTCCTCTCATTATATTCCTCTCTCACCTCTCAATTTCACCTTTTAAGTATCATCCCTTCCTATTCAATTGGTCCTATGACCTCTGTCTATGTATACCTGTACACACATATACACACACTCACATATGTATTCATATGTTCATACACATACATATATAGACACATATATGTATGTATACATACACACACATTTCTATTCCCTTCAACTATTCTCATACTGAGAAAAGTTTCATAAGTTACAATTATCGTTTTTCCATGCAGGAATGTAAATAGTTCAACTTTGATAGGTTCCTTGTGATTTCTTTTCCCTGTTTACCTTCTCATGCTTCTCTTGCTTCTTATATCTGAATGTCAGATTTTCTATTCAACTCTGGTTTTTTAATCAAGAATGCTTGAAAGTCCTCTATTTCATTGAATGACCATATTTCCCTCTGAAACATGATACTCAGTTTTGGTGGGTAGGTGATTCTTTGTTTTAATCCTAGCTCCTTTGACCTCTGGAATATCATATTCCAAGCCCTTCAATCCCTCAGAGTAGAAGCTGCCAGATCCTGTGTTATCCTGTGTTCCCACAAAATTCAAATTGTTTCTTCTTAGCTGTTTGTAATATTTTCTCCTTGATCTGGGAACTCCGGAACCTGGCTATAATATTCCTAGGAGTTTTCTTTTGGGGATCTTTTCCAAGAGGTGATTGGCGAATTCTTTTAACCTCTATTGTGCTCTCTGGTTCTAAAATATCTGGGCAATTTTCCTTGAGAATTTATTGAAGGATGATTTCTAGGTTCTTTTCTTGATCATGGCTTTCAGGTAGTCCAATAATTTTTAAATTATCTCTCCTGGATCTATTTTTCCAGGTCAGTGGTTTTCTCAATGAGATATTTCTCATTGCCTTCTATTTTTTAATTTGTTTGGATCTGTTTAATAGTATCTTGATTTCTCATAAAGTCACTAGCTTCCATTTTCTCCAATCTAATTCTGAAGCAATGATTCTCCGCAGTGAGCTTTTGAGATTCTTTTTCCATCTGGCAAATTTGGCTTTTTAAGGCATTCTTCTCCTCATTGCCTTTTTGAGCCTCTTTTGCCATTTGAGTTAGTCTATTTTTTAAGGTGTTATTTTCTTCAGTCAGGTTGTTGACTGTCTTTTCAGGATTTTCTTGCATCTTTCTCATTTCTTTTCCCAATTTTTCCTCCACTTCTCTTATTTGGTTTTCAAAATCCTCCTTAAGCTCCTCAATGGCTTATAACCAGTTCATATTTTTCTTTGAAGCTTTTGGTGCAGGAGTTCTGACATTATTGTCTTCCTCCTGTTAATGCTTTGATCCTTTTTGTCCCCAAAATAGGAATCTAAAGTCAGATTGCTGTGCTTGCTTTGCTTCCTTTGCTTGCTCATGTTGTCACTCAAGTATTTGACTTTTGAGCTTTTTGCTACGGTGGAACTCTGCTTCCAGGGAGGAGAACTTTGTCTCAAATTGCTGGGGTTTCACAGCTGCCAGAGCTATTGGCTGCCTTCTCTGAAGCCTCCACTGCCTCTGGTACCTGATCACACACCCCAGGACCTCCACTCTAGACAGCAATCCAGACCCAAGCAGGTTAAAGCCAGAGTGACTTAAACCCTCAGACTGGTTGGTTGGTCCCCCTACAATCTGCAGACCAGGAGCTCTGAAGCAGCCACACCTCAGCCGCTTCTCCCTCTGGGGGCAGAGGCCAGACCGCACTCCTGGACTCCCTGTTCCCAAAGTCTCCACTGAACTCTCACTTTGTCTTTGGCATTTATGGGTTGATAATTCTGGAAACTACCACAGCTGCTGGTGATCCACTCTCCTGAAGTCCCTCCAGTCAGGGCTGGTTGTGGCTGCTCTGAAGCTAAAAGAGTGGGCTCATACGGGCCTGGGCTCTGCTCCCAGCAGGCTGTGATGGGCCATCCCTGTACACCTGCCGTGCTGCCTTCAGCAGATTTGTTTCTCTCCATCACCTTGTGGGTTATGTAGCCCTAAAGTTTGTTTAGAGTCATTTTATAGATATTTGAGGTGGTTGTGGGGGGAGCACTAATCAAAGTAAATATGTTTGTGGGGGCTCAGGTACTGTGGTTTTAATTGACTATAGACCCTTAGAGTACCTTGAACCGGAGGTAGCTTTATTAGGGGCTCCTATGTGGCAGAGGGGAACATACAATGTGCTTTGTATTAACTAATCAATCAATAAATATTTATTAACACCTACTATGTGCCACCACATAAAAAAGGAAATACAATTAGTATGACATGACATCTGTTCCCCTTCCCTCCCCTCCCCTCCTTTCTTCTCTCCTCCTCTCCCCCTTTTTATCCTCTTCCTTCCTCTTCTCTCCTCCCTTCTCCGTTTCTTTCATCTTCTCTCCTCTCTCTTCCCATTATCCCTGTGCTGTGGCTCCTCTCTTCTCCTCTCCTCTCCTCCTCTCCAATCTCTCTGAACTTGAAGTCAGTCTGAAGCCCTAGACCCCACTGACTGCTGTCACTCCTGGCTGCTCTCTCCTCCCTGGTAACTGCCCTCTCTCCTGGCTCTCCTCATTCCTGCCGATGGTCCCTTCTCTATGCCCTCTATTGCTTCCTCATACTTTCTCACCCTGTAACTGTGAATGTTCCCCAAGGTTCTGTCCTAGGTCCTTCTTTCTTCTCCCTCAGGACTCTCTCTCTGTCTGCAGCCTTATCAGCTCTCATGGCCTGAAGGAGCCTCCCTACACAGATGACTCCCAGCCCCCACCTGTCTTTACCTCAAGCCTTAGTCCACAGCACAGATATTGGACCCTTCACACTGGATGTCCCAGCAGCATCTCAGGCTCCTCCTGCCCAAAGCTGAGCTCACTATCTTCCTCCTCTCTGCCAGCCATGCCAGCCGTCAATAAGCATTTATTTGGTGTTTATTGTGTGCCAGGCACTGGGTTAGTTATGCGGCCTCTTCTCTGTGGTGGATGCCCCACCATGCTTCCACCTCACACATCCAATTCATGCCCAAATCTTGCTGTTTCTATGGCACAACATCCCTGTCATCTGACCCTGTCTCTCCACTCATGAATCACCTTAGTTCAAGCCCTTGCATAGATTATTACAACAGCCCCCTTCGTTTGGTCTCTTGGCCTCAGGTTTCAGACAGCTAGGTGGCACCATAATTCACAGGGCACCATGCCTGGAGTCAGGAAGACCCATCTTCCTGAGTTCAAATCCAACCTTAGACACTAGCTGTGTGACCCTGGACAAGTCGCTTCACCCTGTTTGCCTCAGTTTCCTAATCTGTAAAATGAGCTGGAGAAGGAAATGACAAACTGCTCCAGTGTCTTTGCTAAGAGAACCCCAAATAGGGTCATGAAAAGTCAGACACGATTGAAAATGGCTGTGGCAACAAAAAAAGGTAAAATCTCCCCTTTCAGAGATGGGAGACCCGGGGAGGGAAGGAAGGGGGGAGTCCATCATCAAGGTGGGAGGAGGGAGGAAGATGAGGATGCTGGTAGGAGTGTAGAAAGCTGGCCAAGAGGTGCAAACATTTATTGGTTGTTTTTTTCATAAGAAATTAGGTTTCTTTATGAGCAGAGCACTTCTCATTCTTTGTATTTGTGTCCCCAGAGCCTGGCATGTAGTAGGTAGGTGCTTAAGAAATGCTTGCTTATTGACTGACTTTCTAAATGCTCAAAAGCTATGCTGTTAATAATAAAATGCTAGCCTTTTGCCAGGAATTTTGCTGATTTATTTCCTAATGCAGCATAACTAATGGACAGATGAGCCCCCATCACTGCTTCTGCTGGACTGAGTCAGGCAGGTCACTTCAAGATCCCACTCTTCACTTCTGACAAATCCCACTATGCTCCTGGACTCTGGGGGCTTCCCCTCCTCACCTTTCAAGAGGCTCACAACATCATAGGTATATCCAGGCTCCTTGGCCTCAAATAGGAAAGCACAAAGGAAGAGAAGAGGACCAGAGACTTGTGGGCCATCCATTGACTTCCAGTGGGAAGGGCTGGACCTCTCCTGATATAGTCTTGTCCTTCTCACACTTGAACTACAGCCCGGAAAAAAGGAGACAGAGCAAACAGGGGGCCAATGGTCCCTGGCTGACTTTTTAATATGGTCCATTACTGGGGGTGCAACCGATCAACAGTCAGAATCTTTGTCAGAGTTAACATGCCAGGGTCTAAGCATGCTCCATGTTGGGCAATGATGTCTTTCTGTTCCATAGCATCATGCCTCTTTGGAAGGAGGGTCCTCAGTCTCTTCCATGTGGGGCATTGCACTATATGTCCCCATACACACAACGAGAAAGAAACAGGCCCAGAGAGGGGGACTTAACCTAAGGTCATGAAGTTTGTAGGTGGCGGAGGAGGGGCTGCTTGTCTGAATGTTTGAGTTATTCTGAGTTCAAGGTCTTTAACACATCCTTTTCTAGGGTAACTAACAAGGGGAGGGTCTCTAGCCTTGTGGTTACTAGGGTTGCTTTAAAATTGGGCAGAAAATGATAGCTCTTTAATATTTGCAAAGCACTTTGCATGTTACTTATGGATCGGGAATAATGTAAAGCCTGTCATATTCAATCGAGGTGGTGGCTAGTTGTGCAGAATGATTTTTCCCTTCTTCTTCTTCTCCTTCTTCTTCTTCTTCTTCTTCTTCTTCTTCTTCTTCTTCTTCTTCT
>NW_027185850.1:22669637-22712124 GCF_028583685.1 Petaurus breviceps papuanus | reverse complement strand
TCTTTCTTTCTTTCTTTCTTTCTTTCTTTCTTTCTTTCTTTCTTTCTGTTTTTTCCCTTTATTATAAGGGATGGTTCATTGGGCAGGAGGAAGGGTGGGACACATTGTGAAAAATAAAAGATATTAACATATTTTTAACTATTTAGAAAAAAATAGGGTGGGGTTCCACCCTTTGAAAGAGGGAAGAAATAAACAGAGATGGGAAGGCGCTTGTCCAGCACCACACAACATGCGTGCATCAGGGCTGGAATGACAGCCCCCCTTTGGAATCCAGGACAGACGTTTGACGGGGCTCAATGAGGCCCATGGCTGAATGATGAACTCAATCCTGGCTGGGAACTGGGTTGGGAACGCAGGCAACATGTCTACAACCTGGCAGTTCCAAATCCCTCTGGCAGAAGATGGGGGGGGGGGGGCTTCCTTTATGCCTGGGATGAGCAAGGACAGATCCTGCAGCCTGGGCCCCATTAACACCTGTCAGCATCCTGGGTTGGCCCCAAGTGCATATTTCTAATTTTACTGTTAAGTAATCCCTACCTTGGCCGCTGCGAGATACAGCCAGACACCCAAACCCAACATCTGAAGTCGATTGCTGATCACTGGCTGAGCCCTCCTTGTTCAGCCACTGGTGGGCGGATGTGTAAGTGATTAGAGGCTTAAGGAAGTCTAAATAGCCAGCTTCTCGAAATTGATAACACACGGAGAGCTGGGGAGAATTCCCACAGCAATTACAGCCCCCTTCTCCCTCACTGCTGCTCCCAGCTCTGGGAGAATTTGATAATGTTTTGACACATCCTAAGTGGTCCCTTTACACACACACACACACACACACACACACACACAATCTCTTGCTTTCAAAACCTAAAGTGGGTGATTTGATCAGATCACAAAGAATCATATGGTCCAGCTGATTCTGGGAATCAAGAAACCTACAAGACAGCGCTGGCAATGCCTCTAACTTGCTGAATGACCGTGGGTAAGTCCACTAACCTTTCTGGGCCCCAGGCTTCCTCCTCTGTAGGTCAAATGAGATTACCAATGATACTTCAGCCCCACAAAGTTCTCTTTTTACAATGCTCCCTTATCATCTCACGGAGAAAAGCTTTGATCTAACCACACTGTTTTCACCATTGACCAGAAGTTAACAGATTGGGGTTATGCAGCTAGTAGAAATCTGAAGCAGGATTTGAACACGAATCTTTCTGACTTCCCCAAATCAAGGGGTCTACCCACCGTGCCACCTAGTGCCTTTTGGATGACCTCAAAGGTCCCTTCCAGTTCTAAATCAAAGACTGCAGATCCAAGAAGACCCTTTCCATCACACCACACTCAATCAGTCAATACATATTTATTAAATGCCTACTAAGTTCCAGGCACTGTGCTAAGTGCTGGGTATACAAAATGAAAGGCAATCTCTGCATACAAGGAGCTCATAATCTAAGGCAAGGAGGCAACAAGAAAATAATTCTGTACAAACAAGCTATATACAAGATAAACAGGAAATAATTAGAATTGAGAGGGCCCTAGAAAGGCTTCTGTCTCTACCCTGGAGGGAATCAGGAAGCCACACCCATGAGGTCCATGTGTGTTCATGTGTTCACAAGCCTCGAGTGGGCCCTCACTACTGAAAGGCTTTCTATAATCTCTGATTTATTAATCTCTTTTTCTCATCTCTGAACCTTTGCTTGTACTTCTGACAATTGGGTGTGATAAAATAAGAGACTGGTTACGAGAATCCGCTGAGACAATTGACATAAACTTTACATAACCATTACATAAGCTTTGTAAATTTTAAAGTGCTATGTAAATGTCAGTTATCATTATTATTAATCATTGCCATTAGTATAAAAGGCACATCCAATTAAGGACATTTTCCAGAATACCAAGGCCCAAAGCATCCATTGCTCATCTAGAAAACTTTCCAGAATTTAATTTCCCAGGAGGCCGTGTGCCTGCAGTCATCATGGCCAGGAGGAGATGATGATCAGGAAAGAAAGAGAGATAGTGACCATGAGGAGAGGGAGATGAGTGAGGGCAACATAGAGATTGACCATGACCAGGGTGCCCAAGAGTGACAATGATCAGGCAAGGCCAGGACCAGGAAGAGGCAAGAAACGAGATGAAAGGGATAGCAGTTTTCTAGCAGGGACAGTAAGGCTTTCAGTGCTGAAGGCTCAAATTCCTCCTCCTCCTGGAGCAATGAATGAGGAGGAACTCCTTCCAGCTCCTTCTGGGGGGTTGGAGACAGGGAACGAAATTGTACTGTGTCCAATACAGAATGTGGGTGATTGTTTCCATGCGGGATGATTCATTTCAGTCCCAATTAAATGTTTTATTGATTCAATGCTATCTTTTGCCTAGGTCCTATTAGTACAATGTTCAAAATAGTATCATAGCTTGAGTGTCTTTGAGAGTTTGCAGTTTCAATCTGGGTGGGGGCAAATGAGCCAGATGAAATAAGTTATTCATAAATTAGCCATCCTCCATGACTGTGCCCTAAAATTTACGAATCCAGCAATAAGCGTAACAGCATAAGTTACAGAGGGTCAAAGGACAAACTTCCTAACAATTACTGAAATCCTGGAGTGGAATCATCTGCTTGGAAGGGAACAGGTTCCTCCTACCACAGGTCTGCAAGCAAAGACAAGATGGCCATTGGTCAGAGATGGAGCAGAGAGACTTCTGGTTAGGAATGGGTTGGACCAGATTATGATAAAATTTTAAATTGGAGGGCAGAGCCAAGATGGTAGAGTATGGGCAGCCACCTAGCTGAGTTTCCCCCCTCCAAACAACTTTAAAATAACTCCCCCAATCAAATTTTGGTCAACAAAAGGTCAGAGTGAGACATTTTTCCGAGCTAAGATAATTTAGAAGGTGTACAGGAAATGTCTCTGACACCTGGGTGGGATCCCACCTGGAACAGGGCACTAGCAGCAGTAGGCCTTGGAGGGAGGCAGCTGTGATGGGGGTTGAAGCAGCAGCAGAAGCAACTTCAGGAGCTCTGAGCGCAGAGATGACAAGTCGGAAAGAGATTACACAGGACCCTTTGCTGGCACTGGGTGCATCTAGTGCTAATTTGGCGTCTTTACTGCACATATAGCTCTGGGTCATGGTTCCAGGTCAGAGAGGAGTGTGTTGGTGGTTACTCTCAAAGGAGAAGAGGCCCTGGTCACAGCTGCGAAACCAAGAAGAGCATTGGTGCTTATGCTTCAGGGGAGTAGGGACCTTCCCTGCGTAAAAACCAGAACATAGACCAGGAGAGCAGTGACCACACCTCTCCCTGCATCACATGCCTTGGAAGAGCTGAAAACGTGCAGTTGCCCAGAACTAGCTCTGAAAATAGAGGCACCAAAAAGCCTGAGGTTTAGGACAGTGCCTCCCCACCCCAAGGTGAGGAAAGCTGAACTTTAACATAAAGTTACAAAGCTGAGAAACAGTCTGGAAAAACGAGCAGACAACAACAACAAACCTACCATAAAAGCCCACTATGGTAGCAGGAAAGACCAAGACAAAAATTCAGAAGACAACAATGTGAAAACAGCTACAAGCAAAGCCTCAAAGAAAAATACTAATTTGATCCAATGCCAGCAAGAATTCCTGAAAGAGTTAAAGAAAGAGATGAGCAGTAGAGGAAAAATTGAGAAAAGAAATGAGAATGAGAAAAGAAAATTACGAAAACACATTTGTAAAAGAGGCACCAAAAACACTGAAAAAAAAATCACCTTAAAAATAAAACAAAATTGGTCTAAAGATAAAAGAGACACAAAAATACACTGAAAAAAAGAACTTAAAAAGTAGAATAGGTCAAATGGAAAAGGAAGTACAAAGGCTCATGGAAGAAAATAATTCCTTAAAAATTAGAATTGGGCAAGTAGAAGCTAATGACTCCATAAGACAACAAGAAAAAATAAAGTCAAAAGAATGAAAAAAGAGAAGAAAATGTGAAATATCTTATCAGGAAAAACAACTGACCTGGAAAATGATTAAGGAGAGATAATTTAAGAATTATTGGACTACCTGAAAGCCATGGTAAAAAAAAAAAAGAGCCTAGATACATTATTTCAAGAAATTATCAAGAAAAACTGCTCCAATACTTTAGATCCAGAGGATACAATAGAAATCAAAAGAATCCACCAATTACTTCCTTAAAAAGATCCCACAATGAAAACTCTCAGGAACATTATAGCTAAATTCCAGAGTTCTCAGGTCAAGGAAAAATATTGCAAGCAGCCAGAAAGAAACAATTCAGATATCATGGAGCTACAGTCAAGATCACACGAGATTTAGTAACTACAATGTTAGAGGAGCAGAGGGCTTGGAATATGGTATTCTGGAAGGCAAAGGCGCTATGGTTACAACCAAGAATAACATACCCAGCAAAACTGAGTATAATCCTTCAGGTGAAAAGATACACATTCAAAGAAATAGAGGGCTTTCAAGAATTCCTGATGAAAAGACCAGAGCTGAATAGGAAAACTGACATTCAAACACAAGACTCAAGAGAAGCATAAAAAGGTAAACATGAAAGAGTAATCATAAGGGATTCAATAAAATTAAACACTTTACATTCCTATTTAGGAAGATGATATGTGGAACTTCTAACAACTTGATTATTATTAGGGCAGTCAGAAGTCTACATAGACAGAGGGCATGAATGTGATTTGATTTTGTTGGGATGACCTCCAAAAACAATTCAGAGGGATACACTGGGAGAAGGGGAAGGGAAGAGCCAAAATGGTGAGAATTTTTTCATATAAAAGAAGTGGGCAGGGAAGAATTTTTATAATGGAGGGCTAAATTGTGGGGGGGGAATGTGACAGGCAATACTTGAACCTCATTCACATTGGAGCTGGTTCAAAGAGAGAAAAATATACATAAATATGCATATATACATACATACATATACATGCACACACATACATGCGCAAACATAGACACACACAGAGTTGGGTACAGAAATCTATATTACCCAATAGGGAAATAGTAGGGGAAGATAAGAAATAAGGTGGCAAGGACAATAAAAGGAGGGTGGATTAAGGGAGGCAGTGGTCAGAAGCAATAAACCAAAATAAATAGGATGGAGGGAAATACACAGTTATTAATCATAACTTTGAATGTGAATGGGATGAGCTTGCCTATACAGTGGAAGCAGTTAGCAGAATGGATTAGAAAAAAGAATTCAAGTATATTTTGTTTACAAGAGACACACTTGAAACAGAAAGACCCACACAGAGTGAAAATAAAGGGCTGGAGCAGAATCTATTATTTGTCAGCTGAAGTGAAAACGGCAGGAACAGCAGTCATGATCTCAGACAAAGCAAAAGCAAAAATAGACCTAATTAAAAGAAATAATCAGGGAAACCACATTTTGTTCAAAGGTGCCATAAAGAGTAATATCAAACATTTTTAATAGTTAAGTTTCTCTGATAAAGGCCTCATTTCTTAAGTATATAGGGAACTGAGTCAAATTTATAAAATTAGAGCCATTTCCCCAATTGATCAATGATCAAAAGATATAAACAGGAAGTTTTTAGAAGAAGAAATTGATAGTCATATGAAAAATGCTCTAAATCACTATTGATTAGAGAAATGCAAATTAAAACAACTTTGAGATACCCCTTCACATCTATTAAAAATGACAAATGGTGGAGAGGATGAAGGAAAAATAGGTACAGTAAGGAACTGTTGGTAGAGTAGTGAACTGGTGCAACCATTCTGGAGAACAATTTAGAACTAGACCCAAAGGGGCATAAAACTGCACACCCTTTGACCCAGCAATACCATTACTAGGTCTTCATCACAAAGAGATTAAACAAAAGGAAAACGACCTATATGTACAAAATATTTATAGCAGTTCCTTTTGTGGTGATAAAGAATTGGAAATTGAGGGGATACCCAATTATTGGGGAATGGCTGAGTTCTGGCATATGATTTTGATGAAATTCTATTGTGCCATAAGAAATGACATGGGTAGTGGTGGTGAGGTTTAGGGAAAAAAAAAACATGGTGAGATTTATACTAACTGATGCAAAGTAAAGTGAGAAGAACCAGGAATCACTGTGCGCAGTAAGAGCAATGTTGTAATGATGATCAGCTGTGAAAGACTTGGATACACTGATCAACATAATGATTCAGAACAATTCCACAGAACTCATAATGAAAAAATGCTCTCCAATTCCACAGAGAGAACTGATGAACTCTGAGCGCAAAATGAAGTATAATTTTCTCACTCTGTTTTTGCTTTTATTTTATTTCTTTTGCAATATGGCTAATTTGGAAATATGCTCTGTGTGATTTCATGTGGATAATTGGTATTATTTTGCTTGCCTTCTCAATGGATAGGAGGAAGAGAATTTGAAACTCAATATTTAAAAAGAAAAGAATGTTTAAAAATAAATAACGAGGGGTGGCGAGGTGGCGCAGTGAATAGAGCACTGGCCCTGGAGTCAGGAGGACCTGAGTTCAAACCCGGCCTCAGACACTTAACACTTACTAGCCATGTGACCTTGGGCAAGTTACTTAACCCCAATTGTCCTGCCCTCCCCCCTCCAAAAAGCAAAAAAAAAAAAAAATTAATTAGGAAATTTTTTAAATTGGACCTGGAATTTCAACTCCTAATGAGAACACCTCCTCTATCAGTACAGGTCAGCGCGTTACAAATCATAATTGTGGAGAATTGCCTAGAGCATTGCTAGGTTAAGTAACTTGCCCCTGGTTTCATAGCCTGTATATTGCTGAGGCAGAACTTGAACCCAGTTCTTGCTGGTTCCAAGGCCAGCTCTCTATCCATCATCCCCTACTCCTCCTTCCCAGCACCAGCCCCACCGCAACCACCACAACCATCATCACTGAGAAAAAAGCATTAGATTTGGTGCTTAGGAGGTCACTGGCCACTCTGGAGAGGGCAGCTTCAGTTGGGGAATGGGTCAGGCCGGGTTGCTGAAGGTTTAGATAAGAGACAGGGGAAATCCCCAAAGGAGAGATGACTTGCTCAAGTTCAGCTGAACAGGGAAGGAGAGATAGAGGACGGTAACTGGCAGGGACGACCAGATCTAGTGAAGAGAGTTTGTGAAGGATGGAGGAGCCTTGAGCACCTTTGTAGGCAGTAGATGATAGGGAGACATTGGAGATTAGAGAGAGGGGGATGATTGTGGCAGCGATCTCCTGGAGAATGGAGGAGGGCCTCTAACCAAGGGGCCACTTAGAGGGGTGGGCTTTTGGGGGAGAAGAGCCAGAGGCAGGAGTGACAGAGGAGAAGGGGGGGCATCTGAGTGATGTGAGATGAGGAGGTGGGGAGAAGGGGCGGTGCTCCCGGAAGTGTCTTCATGTTTTCTGTGAAGGAGGAGGGGAGGTCCTTAGCTAACAGGGTGCGAGAAGGGGCAGCTATGGGAGACTCCAGGAGAGAAGAGAATGTCTAGAGCATCTGCGGCTGTGAGAGGGAGAGAGAATCTTCAAAGATTAGGAGCATTGCCTTGCTCAAGTGAGGGCCCAGCTGAGATTAGATAGCATAAATTTTCAATGGACACAATTAGTTTTGTGACCTCCTTCAGTGGAAGGCAAGTAGAAGGCCTCATTGAAGCAGCTAGGCAACCTGGGGGGAGATAGGAGACAACATATGCCAGCCAAGTCAGACCACTGGTGCTGCCTTGGCCATTACCTTATCTCAGACCCTCCTGATGACCTAGGAACACATCCAGATCACCACTATTGCTTCCAACCTGGCCCCCTGGCCAGCATCCAGGGTTGCAACCCTAGTGGAGAAGTGGCTGTGGGTCCATCACTGTCCCCTAAGTATCTGCCCCAAGCACCACAGCTACACACCCAGAAAAAGCAGCCCTCACCACCCCAGTCCTTGGCACCAGTGAACGGGGCAGTTATCAGAAACAGATATGGCCGTGTTCATGGCAAGGACACTGCTGCTATCTGCTCAGCCACAGCACGCTAAGGACCACTGGGCCTTTCCCTCTGATCTGCAGCTGAGCTCCCCCATGCAGTCGTCTCTCCAATAGCATGTGAGCTCCTTGACAGCAAGAACTGTCTAACCTTCCTATTTGTACTCCCAGCACTTAACAGTGCCTGGCACTCTTTGGTTCATTCATTCCTTTCTATCCACCCATCTATCTTCATCCTACAGTACCTGAGTAGGAGAAGAGAAGGCAGACAGTGGGGGGCAGTCCAGGGTTGGGGTTTAGCAAAGCATGATAGATCAGGGGGCAAAGGACTTGAGAGTGGGCAACAGTGCAGAGCAGAACTGGTTTCTTAAGGGGTTGAGATTAGGAAGGTAGGAGAGTATAGCCAGAGTCGATGTGATGGCCTAGAATAGAACCAAGGAGGGAGAACCTGGAGGTCACAGTGAGAGTGATAATCAGGGTTGGGGATAGAAGGCCGAGGGAAAGATGGAATGATGATAACTGTGATCCAATGAGGGAATTTCAGAGCCCACAAACATGGTAGTAGAAGACTGGTGAGTAATGGCAAGATCAGGAGTGTGACCATATCTGTGCATGGTTAATGAGTAGGTTGTAGGGACTGGGCAGATGGAGGAACTGGGAGGGGAGGGTGTTTGAGAGAGAATCAATATGTATAGCAAAGTCTCCAAGTCTGAGAGCAGGAATGAAGGAGAGGAGAGACTAAGCCAGGCACTGACCTCACTGAGGAAGGAAAGGGATTAGACTGGAGAGCCCATAGCTGTGGTTTGGGGGAAGGTGTCCAAAATGAAGAAGACAGAGTCTTTGCCCCCTAGACATTCATTGTCAGCTTGAGGAGACAGGGTTCCTATCCATGGAACAATTAGAAATGAATAGACAGCACCAGACAAGACACAGGAGATACTTAATATGTAACATGTACACTCTGGCTCCTTTCTCAGGGCCAGGCCCACTCCATCACCTGCCATGGTCCCAGGGTACCCTGAGGAGTTTGTGGCGAAGCTTTTCTTTCTGCCATTGGCTCAAGGCCCTCCCCAATAGCTGTGTTCCCAAAATTTGTCAGAGCCTAGAGACAGACACCTCGGTTCCATTTAACCGGTTAGTGGGGACTGACTTTTCCAAAGGGGTTTTTCTTCAAAGATACAGCAGAAACAAACATACATTTCCCCCTGCACCATCTTTGTTTTTTAGGGGCATAGGCTCAAGACTTAGCTTAGTTACTCTACAACATTGGTTCCACCAAGTTCGTGACCAGATATGTGCCAGATACATTTTATTCCATTGGGTTGGGGTCCCAAAAGTCTCTTGAAGGTCATTCCCAAAGGTTGCTCCTTGATCCTTGGGGCCTGTGGCCTCAGAGGGCACGAAATGATCACAGCAGAATCTCTCACTAAATGAGCTGAGCAAAAGGAGTCACCAAGCCCTCTCGGACTCCCACGAGGCAAGGAGGCGGCCAGGTGGGCAGGGCTGACTCAGGCACTCTGGGAGATGACAACAGTCCCAGCTACTCAACCAATAGGAAAAGGCTCTGCGTAGTGGAAAGGTTAGCCAACTGGCATCAGCTAGAGACTGTTGACACATGCTCCACAGTCCCTCCTGGGCCCTTCCCTCACACATCATCACCATTCCCCACACTGCATCAGAGGAGCCAGCTGGGGGCTCTGCACATTTGCTGATCCCCATTACAAAGAAATGCCTAGAAAACCAGAGAAAGCCCAAGTTGGAAGGGACATCAGAAGCCACGGAGCCCTGGTCCTCTATCTCGTAAAGGAGGAGACGGAACCCCAAAGAGGGGAAGTGACCTCCGCTCATATGTCCGGTCAGTGGCAGAAACAGGGCTAGAACTCAGCTCTCACTAGGGCTTCCTAGCCTGGGCTGAGTTCGGTAATGGGATGAATGAAGGAATGTTCCCCAAACAGCTCAGAGGTGAGGGAGCTATCAGAGCCGGTTGGAGGAGGCCGAGAAGGCACATTCCACAGTCCGCTGTGGGTCTGGTAGTGGTTCTATGTTGTCCTTGATTTGAAAAGCAAAACAAAACCAAAGTCAAACAAAAGAGGCCCTTTGTAGTGAATCCCAGCAGACACATAAAGCTAGCCTCGCCCACCAGATGCCTGTAAGGGGAGGGAAAAACCAGCCTTTTGCCTGGCCCCCAATTCCTGCTAATGATGCCCAGCTGGCTAAACTCCCTGGGCCCCCCTTCTCCCTGCCAGCTGCCACTCCCTGTTTAACCCCTTCCTCCTCTGGATAGATTGGGCCCTTTGGATGCACTGGCCAATCAGGGAGGAGGCTTTTTGGGGGGAGGGGGATGGGTCTGGTAACAGGCCTATTTGATGTGGAAATTCAAACATAAGCCTTGAGGGATGGGTATACTTTCAGTTTTTCTCTTTTCTCAGATCCATTCCTTCTTTTCTCCTTCCTTCTTTCCATTCTTCCTTTTTTCTCCCCTCCCTTCCCTTCCCTCTCTCTTCTCCTTTCTCCCTCAATGCTCTCCCTCTTTCTTCGAGTCCTAATCCTGAAATTAAATGGAAACCCCGCCAGCTGCCTGGGTGTTCTCTTCTCTGCCTGTTCCTTTTAATTATTAATGGAAATATGTTCTCATTGTATAAGTTAATATGACTTATCTGGATTGTATTAAGGAGGAACAGGAAGATTTAGTATTGATTTCTGAGCAATCCAGTTGAAAAGAACATCACCCCATCCCTAATTGCTCCCAGATAATTAATGACTGGGAGAGAGCTCTGGAGTCAGGCCATCCCCTCCCCACAGCAGAACTCAGGGACCCTGGGGAAGGATTTCCTTGAACCTCTCTCCATACCTTTCTTCACCTGGCTCCTTAGGGAATTTCCCAGCATGCTTCTGGGGACTGGGGGACTGAAGGGAATGGTTGTGGGATGACTGTCTTCCATCCCATGATTCTGAGCAACCATGTGGACAGCAGGAGCCTCTTTCAAACCCTCCTTTGGTGTTGCCTGGCAGAACTGGATGTCTGGGTTCAATGATCCAGACTCTTTCAACTTCAGTTTCCTCATCTGTGAAATGGGTACGATAACAGCAGCTGCCTTTGTGGAGCTCAAATGAGATCACGATTCAAAGTGCTTTGTAAACCTTCAAATATTTGAATAATTCTTATCATTAGGAATAATAATAATAACTAAGGGATATATTGCAGGTTCTATGTGCTAAACACTGTGCTAGAATCTTTACAAGAATTAGCTCATTTGATCCTCACAACAATCCTGGAAAGTAAGTTTATTACTATCCCCATCTTATAAATGAGCAGACAGAAGCAGACAGAAGGAAAGTGACTTGCCCAGGGGTCATACTGTTAGTACCTTGCCCTCAGTTCCCCTTTGAGTTCCTCTCCAACTCTAAATCTATAATCCTATCACACAATAGGCATTCTTTATCCACTTTAGTTTCCTTGTATGGATTGTTAGGTTGATATCTTTGGAGCAATCATGGACCTTATAGCAAAGGCCCTACATTCCAGGGCTTAATGAAATCAGCACCATCTCTTCCATCAAGAGGGACTTCTGTATGCCCTCACAACCTACAGAGAATCTTTCTTCTGTTTGGATTTTTACAGGACATCCTCCACTCCAGTGTTTGGTGAGTAAATATGCCCCCCTTTTATGCCCCAAGGAAGAGAACCAGGGGACTGCTGGACAGTTACCTGTGTGGTCACCTCTATGGAGGAATCTTGAGTGACCTTAACATGGGGCAGGGGAGATTCCTCCTTGGGAGGAGTCTCGAGGGTTTTATTTTGCTCTAATAAGTCAAATGCCTTTTTTGAAGTTGACAAAAAAGAGAGGCAATAGATACATTTGAGCTCTCTACATCTTCAGTCAACAGGGAGATGAAGTCTGATGTAGAAAGCCACCTCTTCTCTTCTCATGTTTTCATCAAGGATATGCACAGAAACCATTTTCAGAAAGATTTTGGAGAGATGAGAAATAGTATGTGAGTTGGTATTGACTGATGTCTTTTATTGGTACTGACTGATGTCTTTTAGGGCACTTTGCTTTGGTAATAATATGATCTATGGTCTTTTCCACTTTTTAAAGAATTTAAAAGAATTAAAGACCTCTTTGAGGTCTTGAAAATTAGTCATTTAGCCTAATGGCTAATAAGCCATTGGCCAAATTTCTTCTGTTTCCATTGATCAAGTCTGACTAACCTTTTCCATTTCATATTCCCAACTCTGTAAACCTTAAGCTTTTGTGAACAGCTTGTTGCTGTTCACAGGAGCCAACATGGTATACTGGATAGAGAGCCAGGTTCAGAGTCAGGAAGATCTGGGTTCAAGTCCTGCCTCTGACACATATGGGTCTTGGGACCCTGCTCAAATTGCTTCACTTCTCAGGGTCCCAGCATCTCTCCAAGATCAAGCTGCATTATAGCTGCTGGTAGAGGAAGTTTCCTCACCCGGGAGATACTCATACCAATAAATCACAGGCCTGACTGTGCCCCCTCCCCAATTCACTTTCCCAAGTGCCATCTTCCCACATGGCTCATTGGGAGCCAAGGTATAGAAGATTTCACGTGGGCTGGTTTTCCAGCACCTGAACAAATATATAGAGAAGAAAATCATCCTGCAGGTAATGGTTTTAAAGGCCCTTGGCATTGATTTTCAATATATCTCGAAAAAGAAAATTTCAAAATGAATAAAAAGATAGTAAATAGTATAACTGAAAAAAGGGGAAGTGGACAGTAACAATTACTGACTCATGTGCCTATGTTTTCATTGCTATAAAAATCTTTATGAGACTGGTCGAGGTACACACATCTAGCATCCTTGATGAAAACATGAGAAAGGGACAAGTGAAGTTTTCTAAAAAATTTTTTAATTTTAATTTTTTTTGACAGGTGAGTTTTTACAAATGATTTTCTCCATCATATCACTTCTTCATGGTCACATAATTGAGTAAAAGTTGTAGAAAACATGCGAAGCTGTTTTGATTTTTTTGTTGACTCGGAATAAGTATTTGATGCTGGACAGCAAACAACATTACCCATGGAGGCTTTCTCCTTCAACAAGGGATCTCCCATACATAATGGTAAAATTAAGCAAGATTCCTTGATGGAGAAAACCCACAATGATCCTTGGAATATTGATGTTAAATACACCTAGAAAATACAGATATGTATGTTAACTGAGGGCATTTGCCCCTGTCCTGGAAGATGTCCCTCAATAACTATAGAGAAATCTCTCTTCCCTCCGGATTCTACATCATAGCCTCATGGGATTTATGTTTAATAAGTGTTTGCAGATTAATTAGTTCAGAGCTGGAAGGGGCTTGACAGGAAATATTCCTTCTAGATGGTATGGCCCTTCAGAGGTTTTTGAGAATTACCCTTTGCTGAATCCATCAAGTCCTAGAACAGCATTAGATTCCCTTTCATTAAGAGAAGCTAGTCTGGCCATCCACACAGGAAAGATGAAGAGGATGAGACAGTCCCTCTGGGCAGATGGAGCGGCAGCCCATCAAATTTGTCTGTCAGTCCATAATTCTAAGACAGGGATTACAGATGGGTTATTTAGAACGGAGGTAGACAGGGATAGCAATCTAGAAAACATTTTGTTAACCATCCCAGCATTCCCAAAGATGCAGAACTGCGCCCACCACAAAAACCAATCCCGTTCCAGTGATGGCTGAGAATCACGATACACTTGATATTGGAGGAAACAGGCTGCCACGAACAAAATGACACTGGAAAGGCACAGGTGGTGTAAACAGCCTGCCGTGTGTTCCCTGGGGTGACTGGCAGGAAAGAAAAAGTGAGGACGGACACGGAGGGCTGGAAGCAGAGGTGGGCAGTCATGGAGTGACACGGAGAGGCCAGCTGCTTCATCACTACTCATGGAGCATGAAAAGACCCCAAGCAAGGCCTTCAGGGCACAGAATAGCTTATGTTGGAGGATTAATGGAAGGAGTATGGAAAGAATCACACCAGACAAGGAGATGTGGTGGGCTGCTGGAGGAACCTGACCCTGATGGAGCCCACCGAAGGAACCAGATGAACAGACTAGGCTAATGGCAGACCCCAAGCGGGTGAGCAATTCCCTCATGCTGTCTTTGTGGACATGGTGGAGAGGTGGGGGCTGGACAGGAATACAGGTAAGCAGATCTGGAGTGGGCTGAAAGAACATACCCAAAGAAAAGTCCCAAAGTCACTAATGGCAGCTGGTATGGTAATGGTGCAGTGGAGTCAGGAAGATGCATCATGAGTTCAAATCCGACCTCAGGCACTTACTAACTCTGTGACCCTGGGCAAGTCACTTCACCCTGTTTGCCTCAGTTTCCTCATCTGTAAAATGAGCCGGAGAAGGAAATAACAAACAGTTTCAGTACCTTTGCCAAGAAAATCCCAAATGGGGTCACAAAGAAATGACATCCTGGATAAAGTGATGGCCTTGGAGTTGGGAAGACCTGAGTTCAAACCCTGCCTTTGTCACTTACAACTTCTGTGACCAAGGCAAGTTGTGTAAACTTTCTCAGACTCAGTTCCTTCACCTGTAAAAATGGGGATTAACAAAGTGCCTACCTCACATTGTTTTTGTGACAATCAAGTGAAATAGCACAGGTACAGGGCTTTCTAAATGTATTATATGTCACATATATAGAATATATTAAGTGTTTTATACAATGCTAATTATTATTTTTACTGTTGTCGACCATGGTTGATCTTGAAGTGGAGGGCGGTCTCTAGCAGAGTGCCCCAGGGATCTATCCTTCACTCTGTTATTAAGCTATTAAAGCTTAAAACCGCACTAAGATTTTGGGAGATACCCTAGATTATATACACAGATATTTCATACTGTCTTGTTTCTTCATTGCCGTTGATAAAACATGCCAATGAAGACATTTTATACTTTCTAAGTCCCTTTACATCCATGATCTCAGAGGGTGCTGGAGGTTGGGGATTGTTCCCACTTAGCAGATGGGGAAGCTGAGGTCCAGAGAGGTAAAATCAATCTGGCCAAGGTCTGACAGCGAGCCAGCGAGAGAGGCAGGAGTGATCTCATCACACACGTGAAATGTTTGTTTCCTTAAGACCCTCCCCCTCCTCTTCCCCCACCGCCACCTCGAGGCCGGGGCTCAGGAGGAAGCCCCAAGACGCCCTTTGTTCCAGTCTCTTCTTGCCGCTGTTTCCCAAGACACAGAGGGGTGCAGTCACTGCATGTTTCCAGTTTTTAATGCTTTCTTGTAAAACTGAACATATAAAACCAGCTGAAGAAATGGACGTCAGTTCTATACAATTTATATACATGAGGTCTGTGATCTTAAAATTAAAAAAAAAAAAGTCCGGATAATTTCAAGGAGGGTCCCTGGCTGTCTCTGGCATCCAGGGGGAGTTAGTGTTGGGTTGGGAAGCTGGGGGTCTGTCTGGGCTTGGGTTTACTGGGGCTCATACAGGCTTCCAGCCCGAGCTACAAATGTGGGCCTGAAAGACCAGGCTGGGCCTTAGCATGGGTACAATAAGAGGGAGTGAGATGGAGGCCTTCTGGGGCCAGGCTGGGCCTTAGGTGTCGGTGTAGATGGAAGGAAGGGAACTCAGACAGGGGTCAAATGAGCCATTGGGGAAGAAGCCACTCTCCTCTGGGATGGTGGTGCCTGCTTCCTGGGGTCCACACGGGCCATCAGGCACGGTGTCATAGCCTGCCGGGAGAGAAGGGAAAAGAGTCAACGAGCATTTATTAAGCGCCTGCCTGCTGTGTGCAGGTACACTGCAGATACCGAGAAAGGCAAATTCTTGCTTTCAAGAGCAAACATTTAATAGGGGAGACAATGAAGCAACAAACAACAGCAACAGCAACAACAGCTGAGACTCCTACAATGCTCCAAGGTTTGCAGAGCAACTTACAAAAATTATTCCATTTGATCTTCACACAACAACCCCGGGCAATGGGGGCTGCTATTAGCCCCGTTTTTACAGGTGGGGAAACTGAGGCAGTCAATGACTTGCCCAGGGTCACACAGCTAGTAAGTGCTAGATTTGAACTCAGACCTTCCTAACGCCAGGTCTGGTGCTCTGTTTGCTGTAGCGCCACCTCGCTGCCTTATTCCAGACCTCAGAACTGTCGATCACTAGCTGTGCGGCTCGGGGCTTCATTCTCCTCTCCTGTCAAATGCACCTCACGGGGTTAATGCTAAGAAATCCTGTAAACTTTCACATTTCATACAGAAATGGGAGCTAATATTCTCATTAAGTTACATCATTATAACAAACGAGGCCTAAACCACCAAAGAGATTTCAGCAAGAAGGTTTGAGGCCGGCTTCATTCCCCAGAGCTTAGCACAGCACTCGGCACACAGCAGGTGTTTAATAGATGCATATTGATTGACTAGAGGGGTCCAGTCAGTCAACAAGGCTTTGTGAAGCACTTTCCATGTGCGAAGCACTGTGCTAACCCCCTTGGTATGCAAGGAAAAGGGAAAACAGTCCCTGCCCTCAGAGAGCTTACATTCTAATAGGCGAAAGTAAATGTAAACAGTTGTGTCCATTCATGGTATGGACAGGGTAAATTAGAGGTAATCTCAGAGGAAAGGCACGAGCCTGAGATGAGTCTGCAGAAGATTAGATCTGAAGGAAGCCAGAAGGTGGAGATGAGCAGGGAAAGCACTCCAGGCATGGGGCACAGCCAGTGCAAAGGCATGGCGCTGGGAGATGAGACTGGTGAGAAGACTAGAGAGGTAGGAAAGGGCTTAGCAGACTGTGGGCAAACAGAGGACAGGGTCCTATCTTCATGTCCCCACTGAGAGTGTGTGCTTAGGGAGCCCTGACCCCTACCAGCCATGCGCTCCGGAGGCTTCCCACCCCGATCTCTTTTACCCCTAGTGCCTACTCGCTCCCACCTACCCAAGTCTTCCTCATCCTTCAAGATGTTTTTGAACTGTATCTGATCTAACCCATGTATCTTGCCCGGTACAGGGCTTTGCATACAGCAGGTGCTTGATAAATGCTGAATGACTAGCGGGCCCAAACTCTTATTGACCTTCCTCGAACCCCAGAGCTGTGCCCTGTGACGAGGAGCGGCGGTTACCTTGGGCTGGCAAGGGGGCGCTGAGGGTGTGGTAGCCATTGGCCCGCAGAGGATTGAAGCCATGGGGCTCTCCTGCCAGGACGTCCCCACTGCTGCCACCGCTGCTGCCGGCTGGCTCCACCGTCCTGTAGCAGTCGCCATAGTGGAAACAGTTCTGGATGGAATGGAAGCTGCCTTGGTAGCCTAGGGAGGGAACATGGTGTGAGCAGGCCACACATACATCTCTCCCCGCTCCCAGCACTTGTTCATCCACAGCCGCCATGGTGGTCACTGTGCCCCTCGAGGCAGGCTTTGGGGACTGCTCTAGATTCAGCTCTGGGGACACTGGGTACAGAGGACAAAGGGGACACGTCCCGTGGCTGAGACCATGCACCCCCAGATCCTTGGTGTGGCACTAAGCCGCCAAGGAGACACACACAGCACTCTGCAATTTGAAAGACTAAAGCAATGCCAGCTACTCAGCATTTCCTGTCCTCCCTCAATCCCTATTCATCCTGTGAATCACACTCCGGTCTTTATAAGCACCACTGGTGGGGGCTCTTTTCTGATCTCCCCTTGGTACCCGGCTTCCCTGAGGACATCATCAAACCCACACCCCTAATGCCTTTCTTTTTTAGGTCTACACTTGTGATTTCAAGTACAGGAAGATTCCGGGTCTCCTCACTAATGTAACCAGGGCACCAATAAATTAAGTGACTTGCTCAAAGCGACAAAGTCGCTCTGTACCAGAGGCAGGATGTGACTGTCTTCTTGACCAAGAGCCTGACCCTCTAACCACTCTGCCACCAGACACTGTCCGCTACAGTAATCTCTTTCTGTCTACCCATCCCTTACTAAGCTGTGAGCGCTGTGAGGGGCTGTCTATTCCGACTTGTGACCTTTGTGATACTGAACAGGTCCCTAACGTACTTGGGCCTCAGTTTCCTTATTTGTAAAAAAAGGAGCAGTGGAACCACACGGCCCCTAAGGCCCCTCCCAGGGAGGACCAAGCCCAGGGATCTTCACACAGCTGCTGCTTCAGCCAGGGCTGCTGTTACCTTATGATGCTACGGGGCCAGGAGGTAGGAAGCAGGGACAACATTTCAGTGGCCGTATAATTTTTCCCTCTAAAATATTAAGCATGCAATTATTACATGTGGTAATGTTGCGGTCTGAAAACAGGCTTGGCTTCCTTCCTGCTTTCTCAAGTTTCCCTAACCTCCGTTCATTGCTGTGAGATTCCTTTGGCTGAAAGTGACCTTGCCAGGGGTCAGGAGGCAGTGAGGTCCCCACTAGTGGGGTGTTCCAGCCCGATCCCTTGCCAATGATGTGTTAGAGGGATTCGATCAGGAAGGAGGCACAATCACACAACCCAAGAGCCCTTTGGGAGCTGATGGCAGGAGGCCCCTGGCAGACCTGGGGAGGAAGCCAGGGAGGGCAAGTGACCTGGAAGAGGAGAGGCTCACTCCTCTGATCTCCCTGTCCCGCCCTGGGCTCAGCCTCTACAGTGATGGGAAGGCCAATCTGGAGCCCAGGGCTAGCTGCAAGTTTTCCTCTCTGAGATCTGAGACCCAGAGTGGTAAAATCTATTTGAAATGGTTTCAAACCCCAGTCGGCTGGGTACTTGTTTCTGCTGCTGGCAAAGGCCCTTCCATGTTCCCCTTGTGGTTTTAGGGTGATTTTCCCTGTTACAGGAACATAAGCATGGATCATTTGGTGTCATCATAAAGCTGGGTCAGCTTAAGCCTTTAAAATGCAAGCAATAATGGGACATCAAACTCAGTTAAGATAGAATGTCAGAGCTGGGAGGGGCCTGAGAACATGGAATGTTAGGGCTGGGAGGGGCCTGAGAACAGGGGATGTCAGGGCTGGGAGGGGCCTGAGAACAGGGGATGTCAGGGCTGGGAGGGGTCTGAGAACAGGGGATGTCAGGGTTGGGAGGGGTCTGAAAACAAGGAATGTCAGAGCAGGGAGAGACCTTAGAACAGGGGATGTCAGGGCTGGGAGGAGTCTGAGAACAGGGAATGTCAGGGCTGGGAGGGGTCTGAGAACACAAAATATCTGGGCTGGGAGGGGCCTTAGAACAGGGAATGTCAGGGCTGGGAGGGGTCTGAGAACAAGGAATGTCAGAGCAGGGAGAGACCTTAGAACAGGGGATGTCAGGGCTGGCAGGGGCCTCAAAGATCATTTAAATGTATCCTCTTATTTTACAAAAAAGGTAACTGAGCCCCAGAGCAGATCAGTGACTTACTCAAGGTCATACAATAAGGTTCTAGGCTGACTAGACTCCTGTAGAGCACCTGGCATCTCACAGTGGGGCCAGCCAATGGGCCCAGCGCCATCCCCTGCTCCCTAGTTAGATCCCACTGGCAAACAGCTGCAGTCTCCTCTCCCCCACAGCCCTTCATGCCTGACCTGGTTCCCTTGAGCTTTGCCAGTCACATTCCCCAGGTAATGAGCATGTGCTGATGCCCAAGGTCTGGGACATCTTTACCTCTTGGGGAGGCCCATGTTGAATGCTCAATAATTATAACGTGGCCACAAAGTTACAAAGTCTGGTATCTCCAGACCCCTTCCACAGCCCTCTCTCCAGAGTTGCCCCATCCGTCCAGCTTGGGCCGTAAGCCTCTGACCACCCCTGCAGGCGGCCTTTCTTCCATGCCCAGCATCCTCAAAAGCCTGTCTTCTCCTATGATGTTTGTCTTGTAGGGCCATGTGGTATGGTAATTCTGGGAGCCCGAGGTTTCAAGAAGTCCCCATTAATTCTGTCAAACTGCTTTGTCACTTTAGAACCTGACAGAGTGGGACCCAGGAGGCCCTCAGCCCCCAAAAGTGCGCCAAACATCCCGGATATGGCCTGAAGAATTGTGAAAAACAGGATAAAAACCCTGGTGCCCCTCACCCAAGGGGGCTGCTGTGAGGTGAAAGTGCTTGGCAAAACTGGGAGTTAGAATGAATGATTATTACAGTTTTCTGCTTCTGTATCTCTTCCTTCTCCTAGACTGTGTGCTTCCTGAGGGCAGGGATGGGATTACCACTAATCTGGCATGGCCCTGGGCTCCCCCAGGGATGCTCAAGGAGCGGAGGGTCACCATTCTTACCTTGTGGGGCCAGCGGGGGTCCTGCTGCTGGGCTCTGGAATGGTGGGTACGGTTTGCTAGAGAGCGTTGGGAAGGGCTGCCCTCCAGGGGGGTGGGCCTGTGCAGGTGGCAGTGGGTGTTTCTGCAGGAGGGCAGGTGGGAGGAGTGCTTTCAGCGGTGTGACGATGCTGGGAGTGAGCCTGGGGAGGGAAAGAGAAATTGCTGAATTGTGGGAAAGGGACCATGAGTCACAGCCCAGAGGTGCCCATGGGGGCGGTGGCTGGGTCTCATTCAAGGTCCTTTGCTGGAAAAAAACCTAGATTTCTGCTGACATCCAAGCACAGATTTTTAAAAGCCACTGGGAGATAGAAAGAAAGACCAAAAGGAAGACAGTAAGATACATCCTCAATAAACTATGGTCTGAAGGATGCTGGGAGGCATGGCCATGTTCCACCCTCTCTGACCTTCTAGTCTGACGTTCAGTGCTCCCGACTGTAATGTTTAATTTTCAAAAATCCCTTTAATCTCTGACACTCTGTGTTCGGAATTTCTGAGTTCCCACATTCTATTTTCTAAAGTCCCTTCCAATTCTGATATTCTCTCCTTTCAGCCCCTGTATTTTTATGCTCCAATTCAGTATTTTCTGTCCTAAATTCATCTGTTCTAAGATTCCTCCTACTTCTGACATCTTTCTAGGCTCTTCTAATCCCCTTCCCCCAATTCTGGGTCATTCCATGAATCTACATGGTCAGGATTTATTCTAAAAAGTGTCCCTCCCATTGACAGGAGCCTTGATGAAGGTCTCTACTAAGCCCTCTTCCTTTCAGAGAGCAGTAGTCCTTCTGGAATTGGCTGACCCCCAGGTGTGAGCAAACCCTTGTCTTCCCCAGCCCAGCTTGTCTTCATCACTCTAGGTAATAAGACTAAAAATGCCTAATCACTGTTTGGCTGCATAGGCAGAAAACTTATTAGCACTAATGACCAGGCTCCAATACCCAGTTTAGGCTTTCAATTTGTTTCAATCAAGTGAGCATTTTCCCCTCTGCCAGTGAGAAGGCCCACAGAGGCCTCCTTGGGCTGGGGCCAGGCCTGAATCCCAGCCGGATTCCACCACAGCTGCCCCTGCCTCCAGAAGTCACCTCGGACATGCACTGGTCTGCCCTGCTCCAGTTTCCCAGGGAAACTCTGAAGTCACCAGCAGGGAAGGGGGAGGGAGGCCAGGGGACTGTCCTGAGGCTTCAGGAGCCTGGCAAGAACTGGCCTGTCACTGACTAGCTATACGGCCACAGTCAATCATTTTTGTTTCTGGCCCTCAGTTTCCAAGTATGTAAAACCAAGGGTTATACTAAATGATTTCTAAGCCTCCTCCCAGCCCTGACATCCCCTGCTCTGAGGCCCCTCCCAGCCCTGCCATACCCTGCTCTCAGGCCCCTCCCAGCCCTGACATCCCCTGCTCTGAGGCTCCTCCCAGCCCTGACATCCCCTGTTCTCAGGCCCCTGCTCCTTCCAGCTCTAACCTTTTCTGATGGGCCTGCTCACAATCCACTTTGTTATTAGTTATATGGGTCTGAGTCTCATCTCTATTAGCTATTATTATCGAACTCCATAAGAAAGCAGGGTGAGTGCCTGATAGTCTGCCAGTGATCTAGGGAGGGTGAAACACCTGTCTGGGAAGAATCGCAAGGAAGGCGGGTTCCCGGTGACGGTGTCCGAGTTTAATGAGCTTTCTACTACCCCCACCCCCTATAAAATGAGAAAGAAGAAGGGGAAAGTGAAGACCTAGCGATGTTCTGACTCAACCGGCCTCCGATGAGGGCCAACCCCGTCACCGCTCTGAGCCCTGGGGTCTTCTGCTCCACCAGGGATGGGACCTGCTAGGGTATCCTGGGTCCCCAGGTTGCCTCTGGCCTAGCATCCCCAGCCCTAAGATTTTATCTGGGTTCATCGTGCTCCGAGTCTATGAAAGAGACCAGTGAAGGCAGGTCTTAAAGGTCCCTCAAGTGGGAGGAGAAGGAAGAGAAGGAGGAAGAGGAAGAAGAGGGGGAAGAGAAAGAAAGAGGAGGAAAAAAAGGAGGAAGAGGGCGAGGACGGAGAAGGCTGAGCCCTTGTGAGCTCCCAGGGCCAATCCTGAGATCAATTAGAGTTCTTGGCTCTCCCTCCAGCGCGTGGTTTCAGCTGTTACCAGCTTCAGAGCTTTGCAAAGCAAACGATGAAATGTTCGTTTGTGTAATAGATTAGAGCCAGGGCCGATTCCCCCCATGACGCGGGGACACAATGAAGGGAGATTCTTCGGATCCCCCGCAGGACTATAAAAACGGTGCCGCCGCTGAGGCGGCGCGATGCGTGCCCTACGGAGAGTCGCCGTCTCCCATCGACAGGCACGGGAAAAGTACAAAGAAAAGTCTTTCCTAACCGTTTCTGCCTCTCTTTGTACCCCGGCTCTGAGCAGAGCTCGGCAGCACACAGTAGGTCCTTACTATGTGGTTCTAACAAATGCTTGTCCACTCTCTTCCCGATGATGCGCGAGGCTGTTCATCATCAGCCGATCGCTGGTCTGGGCACTGATACCAAGTCAGCTCGGCGCAACACCGACTTTAAGTTAGGCACCTGGCAGTGACCAGTGAGTGATTCCCCGTGCTGTCCAGACTGACTAGAGTGGAGGAAGCGTGGTGCAAGGGGATACGGTCCCAGTTCTCCCGCACAGGCTGCCCATGAGGGCACCATTGTGACCTCACACAAGGGCTAACCAAAAACGGACAGGGCGCCGGTGGGGGGATGGATCCCTCCTTACTAGAGGTCTTCAGACAAAAACTACTCCTTCTCTTCCCCACTCCAGGGACAGGGGTGGGGAGGGGGTGGGACACATCGTCCATTCATTAAATGGCAAAGAAAAACTAAAAGCTGATCCCCAAGACAGAAGAATGAACGTCTGGCTTTGTGGGGAGACCATGGGGCTGGAAGTGCAAGGAGAGACGGAGGAAGTGAGAGGTGAGGATTGTAGACAGCCTTTCCTAGGAGGAGAGAAGGGCGCAGGACAACAGCCTGGGGGGACACAAGCGTACTGAGAGGTTTTAAGCTCGGGAAGATCTGCGGACACCGACGCACAGCTGGGAAGCGCCTGCGAAGTCCCGAGGCACCGCTTTGGATTCCAGGCTGGTAAGCGAGGGGCCCCTTTCAGAATCCAGCTGAGAAATGGGGGAGGACAGGAAGTTAGAGCCCACGAGGGGCGTCCTAGAGTGAGGGGCAGCCTCCGGGGATTCTGGGCTCATCACTGGCCATTGTGGGGGCTCCCTGAGAGGAAGACACCCCACTTGGAGCTCCCTACGAGTCTCCTTTGTAACACGTACTTTATTTTACGCATTTGAATACATGATGCTGAAGGAGTCCATGGACTCCGTAGGCGGTCAAAGGGTCCATGAAGGAAGGAAATAAGCATTTATGAACTGCCTACTATGTGCCAGGCAACGCATATAAATTTTATAAATACTGTCACACTTAATCCTCACTCACAATAATCCCCATTTCACAGCTGGGGAATCGGGCAAAGGGTAAGTGACTTGCCCAGGGCCACAAAGCTAGTCTGAGGCCAAATCTGAACTCTGGTCTTTGTGACCGACCGGAGGTCCAGCACTGTCTCCACTACAACCCTGGCTGCCTCCACGACACTGAAAAAGGTTAAGAGCCATTCAGAGATAATCTCTAAGGTTACCCAGTCAATCAATAAGCTTGTTTTACATGCTAAATACTGGCTAGGTGCTGGGGATAGATACAAAACCCAAAATGAAATGGTCCCTTCCCTCAGGGATCGTCCCTTCTCTCAGGGTCTTCTCCAGCTCAACCATTCCATCACTTTGGTGTGGTACCAAGAAGGCCTGTGTTCAAATCCTGCCTATGACCCTTACTAGCTGTGTGACCGTGGGCAAATCACTTTACCCCTCTGAGCCTCAGTTTCCTCCACTGTAAAATGGGAATATTAATACCTGAAGCTCTGTGGCTCCCTTACAGGGCTGTGAGAGCGTGCATGTCAAATGCTTTGCAGACCTTCAGGTTTTAAACTCTTTCTAACAAACTAAAAAGCATCCAGTGGCCTCTGGTAATGGAGGTTCAATGCCTCCCTCCCTCCCAGCCCAGCCCATTCCTGTACTGGCTAGTTCCTGATGGGGCAAACCATAAAGGGGAGTTAGTCTGGTAGCCCAGGACCCAGCACAGTCACCAGGACACAGGAAGGGTTTGTTGAATGACCTGAGAGAGGTTCTGTTTAATCAGCTAGAACCCTGGTTTCTTGACCCACTTCCTCAAAGCAGTAAGGACTAAAGTGCTCAGAAAGAGAAAGAATCCTTCCTACAGCTGCCAAACTGATACTGTTAAAGCACAGAGTTAAGTGTGCTACTCTCTTCCTGAAGAAGCATCAGGGACTCCCCAGAGCCTGCAGCATAAAACATAAACTGCCACTTGACAGGGAGAGTCCTTTAAAAGCTGGCTTCAGCCTCCCTCATTTCTAGCCTTATTACACATCACTCTCTCTGGCTATGTGCGGCTCCCCATAAATGGCAGTCCACCCCCATCTCTGTCCCTTGCACAGGCTGCCCCCTGTGCCTGGAATCATCTCGCTCCTCATTTCTACCCTGGGGAACCACCCTCTGATCTCTTCTGATCTCCCTCTCTACACACCCCCTTCCCCAAACCACTCTGCTGGTGTCTGTTTTTTAACCTCATTTGTGATTTCATTGAGTTAGTCTACAAGAAGTGATTGGATGCTATGTGCCAGATACTGCCCTCAAGACATCCAGACAGTGCGAAGGGACAAGCATTTCTGTTATCTTATCTGAAAGACAAGAATGTGGTCCCTGCCCTCAGGGAGCTCACAGTCTAATGGGGACACAACAACATATAAACAACTAGGTACATACAAGATGGGCAGCTGGGGGCGCCACAGTGCACAGAGAGCTAGGCCTGCAGTCAGGAAGACTGAGTTCAAATCCATCCTCTGACACTAGCTGAGTGACCCTGGGCAAGTCACTGCACCCTGCTTGCCTCAGTTTCCTCCTCTGTAAAATGAGCCAGGAAAGGAAATGACAAATCACTCCAGTGTCTTTGCCACGAGAACCCCAAGTGGGGTCACAGAGGCTGAAAAATGAGACTGAAAAACGCCTGAGCAACGAAACCATCCAGGATCCAGTGTAAATGGGAGGTGATCTCCAAGGGAAGGCACCGCCACTGGGGGACACTGGGGATGTTCTGCCTCCTGCAGAAGGTGGGATCTGAGCTGAGTCTTGAAGGAAGCCAGGGCAGGCAGGTTCCCAACTTAATCACCTCGGAGAGTGTCCCGGGAGCATGGGAAAGGCAAAGGCTTTCCAGCTCTACAGAATGAGTGAGAAGGGGACCCCCAAGCCTTCTCAGAGAGCCAGACCCCGTCACCTTACAGAGGAGGAAACTGAGGCCCAGAGAAGGGGATGGGCATTTCTCAGGGCTGCCCAGGGAGCTGGTGGCAACAGCCCAGATCTCCTGATCCTAAATCTGGGGCTCCTTCCATGACCCCACATGGTCCCTCGTCCCTCTTCTGAGGAAAAGAAGGCATGGCACAGATACCACTTGGCAAAGCCCGAGTTGGGGAATCTTGGGGGGAGGTCGTCCTCAGCAGCCCAGGCAGAGTGTTTGTACATTACAGAAATAAAAGATGGATTGGGCAGAGGGGCCTTCCTTAGTCGGGCATCCCCCGTGGGGAACCATCCAAATGAAATCACGCTGTGGAGTCCCTGCAATGGCTCCAGCTGCCCCTGACCAGATGCCATCATTCCCAGAGCAATCCTGGCCTCAGTTTGGGTTTCCCAAAGTCGCCTCCTCCAGGAGGCCTTCCCTGGTCCCTCTAGTAGGTAGCACTCCTCCCAGGATAGGTCAAAGGCAGGGCTTGACCTTAGGTCTGCCTGGCTTTCAGGCAAGGTCCCTAACCACTAGCCCAGGCTGCCTCAGGGTTAGGGGGTAGGGGAGATCAGGAAAAGTTCCATGTAAAGTTGGTGCCCAAGCTGAGTCTTCAATGAAGAGAGGGATTCTGGGAGGGAGAGGTGAGGAGGCAGAGTCTTCCAGGCACTTGGGGACTTTCCCCCTCCTAGCTCTGACATGGCCCCTTCCAGCTGACATATCCTGTTCTAAGACCCCCTCCCAGCTCTGACATCCTGTGTTCTAAGGGCCCTCTCAGTTCTGAGATTCTACACCAAGAAGGCAGTCGATACAGAATTCTCAGGATCTAAGTTATTAACAAAACAAATTAGCTTTTAATAGAGACACACATTTCTTCACAGCATTAATAGAAACTGGTAACAAGGTGTTAACAGTAGAGATTGGGGCCTATTACAGCCAATTTGTGCTTCTCCAGTTTCAAGGTGTTAAAAAATCAAGATTAGCACCTGGCAAGGCCTTCCCTCCCAAAGGTCCTGAGAATGGGGCTACAGGCTGTAAGTGCTAAAAGATCCTAATTTCAATTCAGCTCCACCAGCATTTACAAAGTACCTACTGTGTGCAAAGGTCTGGGGTCACAAAAGATAGGAAACACCCAGCCCCGGGGCCTCTGGAGTCTACCTGTAATGGTAAAGAAACACACAGACACCAGAAATGAGGAGGGAAGGGCGAGGGCACCAAGTCAGAGGGGGCAAAGGAGGGACCTGGGTGGGACAAGGACAGTTTAGCAGGCTCCACAGGGTCGATATCTGGGTTTGAGAGGTCCCCACCCTGCTGTTTGCTCCCTCTCTAATGCACTAATTCAGAAGATGTCAACAGTGCGATGATGCAGCACCCTCCAAAGCTATTAGGTCTTGTGAGACACTCTGTGGGGGTTCTGCTGTGGCCAGACCATATCGGGAGTGATAAGACAGGGAAAATTCTGGACACTGAAGTTTAGGAAGTACACTGATTGGCTAGAGGGGCCTGGAGTCCAAGCCAGATGAGTTAACAATAGAGGAACCAGAAAGGCTTAGCCTGGATTGCCTAGTACAACACCTGGCATATAGCAGGCACTTAATAAATGCTTGTGGGCTGGCACACAGTAGGTGTTTAATAAATGCCCATCGACGGACTTGCATGATAGCTTTTCAAGTACCTGAAGGGCTGTTAGGTTACAAGTTCAGAAGACAGAAGTAGGACCATGGGGGGCTGATTTGGGCTTGATATCAGCAAAGGCTTCATGACACAAAGTGTTCACCCAAAGCAGAAGGGGCATCCGTGGAGACGGGGGTTATAAAGAACATGTAAGATATTCCTTGCTGGTTCCAATCCAACATATGGAGGGTTGGCAAGCCTTCTTCTGGTGATGAGTGACCAAGGGGAGGTGCTATGTGGGGTTAAGGAGTTCTCTAATTGGCCTCCACACCAGAAGGACTAATGGTTGTGCCCAAACTGAGCTGAATACAAAAGGAGGAAGACTCCACCTTCACCTTTTTTTTGCACTTTTCCTTCCTGGAAGTGAGCAAAATCAGAATTTCCAGGTAGAAGAAACAGCTTCATTTATCTTGGGTCTCTGGGCATTTATGGTACCTAGGATTTGTTTGTCTGCTGTATAATTTCTATTCATTCATTCAATCATTTTAAAAAATCTTTTGTATTTGTTCTTCACTTACTTTAGGTGAATGTATCCCGAGATGGGAGTGACCAGGTGGCTGGTGAGGCCAGAAGCTTCATCAAAACCATCTGAGTCCCCACCAATAACCAGTGACCCAGAGGTGGTGGGAGAATGAGCCTGGGCTGGTGAGGACACTGTGTGGCGACCTGCTTGGCCAAGCACAGCAATGAACTGACGTGAGAGATAGCCAAACTGAGCAAGGGAAGAATTCATCCAGTGGCCACCCCACCCCTTGGACATGGACACGGACAATGGACATGGGGAGTCTGCAAAAGGCCGGGAGGTCCCCTGGCCACACACGTTCCTTCTGAATGCATTCTCAGGGATCCAGTGTGTGCAAGAGGGAGAGTGTGCCCCTGGGCTGCACAGAAGGCTTTATATCAACAACTCTATGCCTGCCCCTCTTTAGACTCTGAGTGGGTATAAAAAGAAGGGTGCTTCCAGTTTGGGGGGATTAATAACTTCTACCCCTTGCTATCCCCTCTCAGGAAATAAACTTTTGTCAAAGCTAACTGGAAGAAGACCACAATGGCAGAGAAGGAAAGGGCACAGCTCAGCTCTATCACTCTACACATGACTCCCTTCCCTGAACAAGGGAAGTTCAAGCACATCCAGACACCCTGACAGAAAGGCTTTGAGCAAGTATCAGCTGGCTGACTGATAGTGAAGGGCACACCAGATGGGGGCTCCCAGGTCCAGGTACTAGAATCTCCAGCTCCTCAGAACTACCCTAGAGTCCTGAGGGGAGAAGTCAGTCACCACCTGGTGTCACAGCCTAACCAACGGAATTAGGGTTGGGGTAGTGACCTCTGAGAGGGGGGTCACACACCTACATAACACCTTCTCTCTTTAGGGCCTCATTTATCTTTGTGTCACTCCCAGGGCCAGACAAATGGTATGAATTTTTTATTTAATGAAAAGGCACTGAACTGAACTGGTTTTGAGGTTTCTGAATGGATGAAATAAGATAAAAGGTTTCAGTGGATCCGCAGTCTCATTGATGGGGGTGTTCCCACTAGCAGCTCAGATCTAACTCACCCCCACTCTGACACATTGCATTGCCCTTATCCTGGTCTTCCCAGAAATGAAACAAAATAAACGGAAAGCAATCTAGGGAAAGAGGTACATGGAGCCAGCAGGGATCAAGAAAAGCTTCATGCAGAAGAAGCCTTGAAGAAAACAAAGCATTACAAGAGGAGGAAGTAAAGAGAGAGGGCATTCCAGGCATGAGCCAGTGCAAAGGTGTGGAGGTGGGAGATGTAAAGAACACATGAAAGGGAGTAATATTTAACAGAGCTGGAAAGTAGACTGGAACCAGATTGTGAAGTCCATTAAATGCCAAACAGAGTCCTTTATATTTGATTCTGGAAATACCAGTGAGTCACTGGGGTTTGCTGAGCAGTGAGTTAGGAAGATCTCTTTTGAAGCTGAGTTGAAGGGAGAGAGGAGGCAGAGCCCAATCAGGAGGCTGGTGCAACAGTAGGCATATTTACTGATATTCTATCAAATACTGGTTTGGGGAAGGTGATTTTTTTTCCTAATTTTTTTGGGGAAAAATTTCCTTTTTGGGGGGAGCTCAAAGCCTTTGAGACTGAGCTGCCTTTGGCACACATCCCTCTTCCCAGTGACCTCCATAACCATTTCTCTTCTGAGCATACCACTAAACTTCCCCACCTGAGCAATGGTGGGGGGGACTCATGACGATGAGATCCCAGAGCCCTGAAATACGGCTGCACTCACTTTGGACGCATCCCCTACACACCCTGGCAGTTCGTGGTCTGATGGAGTTAACCCATGAGGGCGACAGAGCCCCCCCCATGCCCCAGGAGCAGCCAAAGTTTGTTTTCCCTTTCCCAGCCTGCTAGAGATTCAGATTTACTGTCTTCACAAGCGGCTGCTATTAAACAGAACCTGTCGTTATTCACAGCAGACGCCATAACGTGTGTTGAAAGAACTTGGTGCTACCTGAAGTCTTAAAAATGAAATACTGACCCAAGATGGAGCAAGTCCACTGGGGGAGGCCCATTCTCGGTTGGCCCAACCATGCCTAAGTTAAACACTTTGGCTTTCAAGAAAACACATATAAATTAATATAAAATGACTTGTCCTGGCACATGGAGGGCTCTGCCATCAACCTCCTCTAAAAACAAATCTAATATACATACAAGCAACCCCTCTACCTATGCCTGAGAGCCAGTATAAATATATTTAGTAATGAAGTCAGATCCTCTTAGAACATTTGTGAGTAAATTAGATAATTCTGTCAAACTATTTAAATGTCTTAGGAAACCCTCTGGGCGCAGGGAATGCTGGACTGGACATTGACTTTGGCAAGAGGGGCCAGAATATGAGTCCTTCTCCCTCCTCCCCCCCAAAAGGGGGGAGGGGGTCAAAATTAAGCCCTGCAAACATGAGTAGTCTTTTTGTCCCCTAGTCTGGGGGAGGTCTCGGCGTCTAGGCTGCTTTGGTGGTTCTGTAATTCACATTTGGGAGACGTAACACAAGGGGGTTGGGTGGGAAGCATTCGGGGGCTGAAGAGGCGAGGGATCCCATCTTGTCATCGCTCTGGCTCGCGGGCGTAAAAATTCTTTACGTGTACTTACCCAGGAATGCAAGGCCAGGTGATGGATGAGGCGAAGCCATGTACACAGGCCCGACGGGAAGGTTGGGAAGGCCAGCTAGAGAGCTGGCTGTTTATCTTCTACCAGGACAATGTTTGTGAAGTGTCATGAGGGATGGGTCATTTGAGGAGGGCTCACAAAGCAGGCTGGAGCCCAAATTTTGGCCTATCTCCACCCTCCTTTTTCAGCTTTATCTCCCACCACTCCTGGACATGCACATAAGAATTATAATGCATTCCCAGTGTCACTGAGAAAGATGGTGGACACGTAGGTCAGATTGGATAAGATGACCTAGGAGATCTGGATGATTTACAAGGAACTGATACTCATCTAAAAGGGCAGTTACAAGTCTCCAAAAGACAAATGGATAAATGGACAGACAACCCATGAAAAGAAGGAACAGAAATTGTAAATAATGACCTGGGAAATGTTAAGCTCATTAATAATCAAAGGAATTCAAGTTAAAACAAGTCTAAGGCACCCTGTCACAACCTTCTAATTGGCAAAAATATATAAAAATGATAAAAACAAAACCTATGCTGGTGGAGGAAGAAGTCCACCCATACACTGCTGGTATTATTGCAAATTAGTTCAGTCTTTTTAGAAAGTGTTTGCTAAGGACATAATGGATCATAAAACTGACCCTATCCTTTGACCTTGTGATTCCATTACCAAGAACATGCTATTAAACAAATCACTAAGGGAGACAAAAGGACCTTGTCATACTCGATGTTTACAGCTGTAGATTTCTGGCTATGGTATGCTTTTGTTCAAAAGTCTTTGGTGGCTCCCTATAGAGACCTCTGACAAAAGACAAATTCCTCAGGCTGGCATGGAAGGCCCTTCCCAATCTGGCTCCCAACCCTGTTTCAGAACAGTCTCCTTCATGCACTTTTCATTCCAGCCAAAACTTACCAGTTGTCTCCTGA
The DNA here is from genome assembly GCF_028583685.1 of Petaurus breviceps papuanus. Lineage (NCBI taxonomy): Eukaryota > Metazoa > Chordata > Mammalia > Diprotodontia > Petauridae > Petaurus > Petaurus breviceps. The sequence goes on along the minus strand of NW_027185850.1, from coordinate 22,680,929 downwards.
CCTTTCACCCTTCCCCTCCAAGCACATGTACAAGCTGGTCCGCCATGTTTGAGAGGCCTTCTCTCTTGCCAACCTTCTCTCTTAGAATTCTTATCTCCCTTCCAGGCTCTGCTCAGATGTGTTCTTTGTGAAACTTTCCTGGATCCTCCCATCTGTTAGCATTCTCCCCATCTACCAAAACCTTGTGTTTATTTCTCTATGTACATACTGTATGTATCCCCCATCAGTAGAATGGAAGCTCAAAGACAGGGATTGTTTCATTTTGGGCTTTGTATTTCCAGGGCTTAGAATGGTGTTCTTCACAAAGTAGATGCTTAACAAATATTTAATGAATTGAAATCTAAATGGGTCAAGTTGGAGTTCTGAAATAGTAAAAAGTTCCAAGTATGGGAGCAGAAAAGAAAATGTAAATTACACCTAATGACATATATACTATGTTTAATCTCAATAATAACCAGATAGATACAAATGAAGTGAACTCTAAGGTATTATCTCACACTCATCTGATTGGCAAAATAAGGGAAAAATTATAACACCTCATCTTTTAGAGAAATAGATGTGCTTATACATTGCTGGTGTTATTGCAAATTAGAACAATGTTTTTGAAAAGTATCAAGCAGAACACAATAAAACTCCTATGGTGGATCATACTCCTCTGACTCAGGGATCTTGTTACTGGAAACATATTCTAAGGAAATTATTGAAAAAAAAAGTTCTAGTTATAAGGGGATATTTGTAGGTGAAATATTTCTAGCTCCGTTACTGGTAAATGCATGGAATTACCAACACTGCCCATGGTTTTGGAATGCCTGACCCCAATTTCCTTATTGTCCTCAAAACTACAATAACCCGTGGCCTTATCATGTAGGTGCACCTTCTGCCTCAGATCTCCTTGATGACTTGGTACAAAATCACTGAAAGTTGCTGTTGTCGAAAAATGGATCTAGATCCCAGAAGGAAGATACGCTAGACAATCTGAGCTGCTGAGGACTTCCGAGAACATTCTGTCCAAGCTTCCACTCACACAGTCCTGATCCTCAATCAGGCACTCATCACTTCACACCTGGGGACGTGGGATGCTGGGGTGAGGGATGGGGCATGGGGGTGTCTCCTTGCCTCAAGTCCCCTCCCCACTGCAGCCCACCCTCTACCCAGCTGCTAAAGTCATCTTCTTTAGAGTGTCCCCCTCCCACCCCCAATCATCTCCTGCGGGATCAAATATAAAATCCCCCGTTTGGCATTTAAAGCCTGTCACAAGCTGTCCTACCTTTGCCTACTTACATTTCACCCTTTTCTATGCACTCCACTGGCCTCCCAGCTGTTCTTCACCCATGACACGACATCTCCCAAGTCAGTGCCTCTGCACAAGCTGTGCCCCCTTCCTGGAATGCTTTCCCTCCTCCTCTCCACCTTAGTTTTCCTGGCTTCCTTTGAGACTCAGTTCAGGTGGCTCCCCCAGCTGTTAATGCCTTCCCTTCTACTCTGTACGTATTGATTTATCTAATTATTCAAAAGTTGTCTCCATCTGGATTAGGGGCAGAGAAAAAGTAAGGGTCCATCCCCTGCATGGGGAGCAGCCAGTGCGAGGATGTGGAGGATGGAATGAAGGAGAACCAGCACGTGCCTGAGTCCTCCATTCATCCAATGAAAGGACAGTCAACAAACTTGGATACTTCCAGTGGTGGGGAGCTTACTATCTACCGAGACAGGCTGGTCAGTTTTTAGGTAGCTCTAAATTTCTAGGTTGGTCTAAATAGAAATTGGGCAGCTAGGTGGCAGTGGGTAGAGTGGCAGACCTGGAATCAGGAAGACTTGAGTTCAAATCTGGCCTCAGCCACTTGTTAGCTGTGTGACCCTGGACAAGTCACTGAATCCCATTTGCCTCAGTTTCTTTATATGAAAAAATGAGGTGGAAAAGAACATGGCAAACCACGCCATTATTTTTGTCAGGAAGAGTTGGACATGACTGAAAAATGGCCAAACAATGATTTTTCAGGAGTGTGGCAAGGTCTGAAAATAATTTCCAAAGGGTTAAGAGAGTTTTGAAATAGTTTAGTCTTCCGATCTAAGGGGTCTACCAAAACACTCTGGTGCTATAAAGTCTAGAGATATACACCGTTGTTACCAGGAAACTGGATCTGAGAATATTGAAAGAATTTGTGAATGTGGTTCCTGAGTAGCTACTGGTACCTTCTGAATCCTGGAGGAGACAGACCCAGGAGGGAGGAAGAAGCAGGGAGACAGATGATTCAAAACTCTATCCCAAAAGGGGATATGAGCTGCCTGGGGAAGTGGAGGGCTCCTCCTTCCTAGAGTATTCAAGCAGAGGCCAGAGGACGAGGTGTTGTGAGGGGATTCCTGTGCATGGATGGGTCAGACCACCTGGTCCGAGGTCCCTTCCAACTGTGACACTCTGGGACTCTACCCAGAAGATTCAGGCACATTTAATAGATGTCAGCAGTGTGACAATGGCAGCAGAGAAGAGAGCTGAGGTGTGGGGGCTGTGCTTGGTATTCAGGACTAGGGAAGGTGTGGTACTCCCACTGTTCTGAGCTCGTCAGTCCTCATCTGGAACGTGCTGTGCTCTGTCTGGTCGTCCCTGTTCAAGAAAGGCACTGACCAGATGGAGGGGGACCAGAGGAGGAAAACCAGAACGGCAAAGGGTCCTGAGTCCCCATCCTGTAAGGATCGGCTGAAGTCACTAGTGACCTGGGGTGCCAAACACAGGTCTGACTCTATCCCTCCCCTGCTCGAAAAGCTTAAGACATTTAAGAAGAGGGAGATGGGGGTGGGGAGGTGGGGTGCCCTACTGCCTTTTATACCAGATGCAAGATGTGGAGATGCTCATCCTGGGCTCCAGCCCAGCCCTGTAGGCCAGCGAATCCTCCTCTCCCTCACACTCCACAATCAAGGCAAAGTGGCTGGTGTTCTGCTTCCTGCATAGGACTAGTTCATCCCTGACCTCTGTGCCTTTGTACAGGCTGCCTCCCATTGCTGGATACTCTCCCTGCTTTAGACTCTAGGAATCCTTTAAGGCTTCTGTTCAAGTGCCATCTCCTACAAGAGGCCCTCCATGATTGCCCCAGTAGTTAGTGACACTGACAACTGTGTTTATTTCATACATGTATTTTATGTGTATTTATTTCATATACATATATGTATTTATTTCATGTTATATGCATTTACTTCATATTTATGTGTATTTATTTCCTATAATTATGTGTATTTCACATATATGTATTTCAAACTTGTGTGTATTTAATCTATTTTATGTGTATTTATTTCATATACATATATGTCTATTTCATATACTTATGTGTATTTCATATATTTTTTGTATTTCATATATTTTATTATTTCATATATTTGTATATTTATTTCATATATTTATTTGTATTTCATACATATTTTATGTGCATTTAATTGATATATATTGTGTATTTAACATTTTATTTCTTACACTTCATCTATTTCATATATTTTATGCATATTTATTTCATATATTTACATGTGTTTCATATATATTTGTGTATTTATCTCATATATTTATGTCTAATATGTTTTATGTCTATTTCATATATTTCATGTATTTCATATATGTGTGTATTTCATTTATCTTATATGGATTTATTTCATATATTTGTATTTTGTACATATGTTTTATGTGTATTTATCTGATATTTTCTTATTTGCTTATCTGTGGGCATTCTGAATTCTCCAATTAGAATTGTAAACTCCTTGAGGACAGGGACTTTTGTTTTATTCTCTGCATCTCTAACACCCAGCACAGCGCCCAGGAGGTACTTAACTTACTTAACCTGCTGAATTTAGAAGATAAGATTTAGGGGCATTCTGTCTTTGAGTATTTGAAGGACTCTATCCTAAAAGGATTAGAATTCTTCTTCTTTGACCCTTGAGGGCAGAACCAGGCCCAGTGTGTAGAAGTCAGGGTTAGAGGCTGAATTTGGCTGGATGGAAAGGGAAAGTTCCTAATAATGGAATACAAAGAAGTGAATTCCCTGTCAATGGAAAAAATGAAAACAGACTAGATGATCACTGGTTGGGGATTCCATAGAGGGGATTCATATATTTCAACAGTGGTAGGGATTACACTGGACACAGCTCACAACATGGAAAGGACACTGGATTTGGGTTCAAATTTTAGCTTTGTCTGGCAAACAAATTTTACAGACAGTGTCTCTGATAAAGGCCCCATTTCTAAAATGTATAGAAAATGGAGTCAAATTTATAAGAATGGGAGTCATTCACCAACTGATAAATGGTTAAAGGACATGAACAGGTAGTTTTCAGATGAAGAAATTAAAACTATCTACAGTTATATGAAAAAAAAATGTTCTAAATCACCTTTATTTTTACTTTTTGGAGGGCAATTGGGGTTAAGTGACTTGCCCAAGGTCACACATCTAGTTTGTGTGTGTGTGTTAAGTGTCTGAGGCCGGATTTGAACTCAGGTCCCCCTGATTCCAGGGCTGGTGCTTTATTCACTGCGCCACCTAGCCGCCCCTCTAAATCACTTTTGATTAGAGAAATGTAAATTAAAACAACTCTGTTCTAACACCACACACCTATAAGACTGGCTGACATGACAGAAAAGGAATATGATAATTGTGGAGATGTGGGAAGATTGGAACACTAATGCATTGTTGGTGGAGTTGTGAACTGATACAACCAATTAGGAGAGCAATTTGGAACTATGCCCAAAGGGCCATAAAACTGTGCATACCCTTTGATCCAGCAATCCCACTACTAGGTCTGTATCACAAAGAGATCATAAAAAAGGGAAAAGGATCCACATGTACAAAAATACTTATAGTAGCTCTTTTTTTGTGGTGGCCAAGAAATGGAAATTGAGGGGAGGCCTTTCAGTAGGAGAATGGCTGAACAAGTTGTGGTATATGAATATCATGTAATATTATTCTGTAAGAAATGATGGGCAGGCGGACTTCAGAAAAACCTGGAAAGACTTCCATGAACTGATGCTGAGTGAAGTGAGCAGGAGAACACTGTACACAGCAACGGTAAGTCGGTGTGATGACCGACTTTGAGAGACTTAGGCTCTTCTCAGCAATGCAAGGAACCAAGACAAATCTGAAGGACTCATGATGGAAAATGCCATCCACTTCCAGAGAAAGAACTGATAGAGTCTGAATGCAGATCAAAGCAGACTGTTTTTACCTATTTTTTTCCTTTCTCGTGGTTTTCCCTTTTTGTTCTGATTCTTCTTTCATGACACGTCCAAAGTGGAAATATGTTTAGTGTGACTGCACATGTATAGCCTACATCAGAGTGTATGCCATCTTAGGGAAGGAGAAAAAAATCTGGAACTCAAATCTTATATAAGAGAAATGTTGAAACTATCTTTACATGTAATTGGAAAAAATAAAATACTATTAAGTGGGGAAAAAACCCAAATTTCGGCTTTGTATTTATTAGTTACAAAAATGTGGGTGAATGCCTTTCTCTCTCTGGGCCTCAGTTTCTGCTCCTATAAAAATGAGGGGGATGGCTTCTCAGGGTCCTTCTTGCTCTTAGCAAGTCCCCCGCCCCCAAATTCCCTAATTCTAGCCCAGAAGGAGCTCTGCCAGATCACAGCTGAGGGCTCCAGAGAGGCAGGGGGGGAAGGGGTGGGGCACCAGGGACAGCAGAACAGTCCAATGATGTTTATTTGCAAGGAAAACTCGTTTTCTTAAAGGTTCTCCAATTAGCACATTAAATACTTAGCTCCAATTAGCTGGCTGTAATGGGAAGCACATTTTTGCAGGCAGAACGTGGGGCATTGTGGATGCCTGCATTTGCCTTCAATTACTGCGTGTTTAAGGCTCAGGCTCTCCAGTGCGTCACAGCAACATTCTGGGGAACAGGATCTGCCGTGGGCACAGCCGTCAGTGGGTCCAGTGGGGGGGGGGGCATGATGAAACTGTGTTTATGGAGTGGGCAGGAAAGCAATTTGTCCACCAAACAAATAACTATTAGCACTGGGCCATCGGGGGAGGCCACCTGGGAGTTTCTTGGGGAGCGGTGGGCAGGGGATTCCTTGGCCCTGAGGCTCCCAGCTATCCTCCCCCGAGTCCACAGGAATGTAGGGTGGTGAGCTTCCTCCTCCTGGAGAGCAGAGGCCTGGGTTCTAGTCTTGGATCTGCCCTGGGCTCACTCACTGTGTGACCCAGGCCAAGTGGCTTCTGCTTTCTGGGCCTGTTTCCCCCCTTTTTTAGAATGAGGGGGGTTTGATGAAATTAGTCACTAAGGTACCTGACATCCCCTGTTCTCAGGCCCCTCCCAGCCCTGAGATTTATGAACATGGTGGCTGTTCCATTTGACCAAACATCATTATACATACACACACACACACACGTAAATACCCTGTAAAGATACTCCATCACTAAGGGGTTTTGGGGGGGTATTTACCCATTTAACCCTCCCTCCCTCCAAGCTGAGCCCACACCCACAATGTTGGGGGCAGGGGGCAGCTCCTAAAGTGTGGAGTCACCTACCTTTCCCTGGTGCTCTCTGCTGTGGGCAGAGGGGACAGGTGGTGCTGGGAGCTGGCCATGGTCGAGGAGTCCAGTGGGTGGTGCCTGGAAGGGCCGTCCTGAGGAGGGGGCAGGATTCCAGCAGTCAGTCCATTCTGGGAGGCACCTGAGCCAGGGAACATGCCTGCAGGGACACAAAGAGCCCATGTGTCATCTGGTAGCTGTAGCAAGCCCCCTCCCCATGTTCCCACTGACGCCAGACACTCTCAGACAGCCTGGAGGGGTCCTTCTTCACCTAGAAATAAGCCAGGATGCTGCCGTGCACTGAGCTCTAAGAGTGGGCAGGACCACTGCCTCTGACCTGGGGAGATTCAGCTGAGGAGAGCCTGGGGCTCAGGGCTGGGGGCCACCAGTCAGCTGGAGAATGTTTGCAAACAGGAAGCCAGGATGCCCCAGGATCTTGGGATCGAGCCACATGCCATTGTGGGCCATCTAGTACAGCCTTTTTCCTTTCCAGATGAGGAGACTGAGGCCCTCACAGAGTCACAAGATGATAATTTCAGAATTGGAATCAATCAATCAATCCTTTATTATATGCCTATTGTGTGCCAGGCATCCTGCATCCCAGAGTCACAGGATCATTAATTAACGAGCATTCATTAAGCTCCCACTATATCCTAGGTACTGGATTCATAAATCAATGAGCCTTTATTAAACTCCTACTGTGTGCTAGGCATTGGATTCATAAGACAACCAATCAGCATTTACAATGTTCATTCAAATAAAAAATAAAATCAATGACCAATTAGAGCTTAATAAAAGCTCCTATCGTTTGCCGGGCACTGTTTGAAGCTCTGGGGACACACATGAAGTAATTCCTGTCCCCACGGTGTTCCAGCATTCCCACGGACCAGAGAGCACAGAATAAATGCCCGGTAGCCCAAAGAAGGGAGGGAAAGGACGCTTTAAACCGTGCCCAAAGGAAGCCCCATCCTCCTAACGCCCAGCAGTAGCACTGGCCTCTGCCCTGGAGCTGTCCAGCACTAGGAGCCGCCACCGTCAGGGCAGCCCACTCTACCTGCGGCCAAAGGCCAAGCTGAATGGGTGAGGCCCCTCCCACTGTGCCCATCCCCATCCTCACCCACAGAGAGGAAAGTAACACAAATGTCAGAGACTGGGAGACCAGGTCCTCCAGCACCTTCCACCATCCCACACAGGGACCTGAGGACGGGCTTCTGTAAAGACTGAACTGCCCAGTGTCAGAGGGAAGAACCAGACCTGGGGGCTTAGGAGGAGACAGATGTCAGCGGAGAGGAGACCTAACATAGGGAACTGCCTGTGTGGGGTGTCGGCTGCCTTAAAGGTAGTAAGCTCCCTGTCTTGGAAGACATGCAAATCAGTTGGCTGATCCTCCATCTGGGGAAGAAATTTTGGCCTGGGTCTGATGCTCTCTGGAGTCAGATGCTTCTGGAATGCCTACCCCACCCCCAAACCTATGGGAGGGAGCTGCTTTTTCTGTTGAGAAATCACCAGGAGTTCCCTTGTAATCCAGAACATGAAGAATATAGACAGGGGTGACAGCAGAGCCAGGAAGGAGTCTGGGGAGGGGGCAGCACGCCCTGGGGCCAGTGAGAGGGAGTCAGACCCACAGACTGTAGCCCTTAGGGGGTGGGCACAGCCTTTCTGAAGGAGCTGATTCTGCAGCTAGAAAACCTCTTTCAAAACATCCTCTCTCCATAAACCTGGTCTCCCCCATTCTAAAGGAAGCTCCTTATCTGGGGACATCGTTTCATTCTTTGTATCCACAGAACCGTGTGCAGGACCTGGCCCCCAATAGGAGCTTAGTACTGACCCTGGGCCTCAGTTTCCTCAGCAGTAAAAGGAGAGGGTAAGACCAGGTGACTTTCAAAGGTCTCCGATTCCTTCATCTTTAACTGGCCCCTGGGATAAAAGGTCCCTTGGGAGATGAGGCTGGAGGCCTTGCCTTTGTCATCACCTCCCAGCTCTGGTGGACTGGGGCCTCACCTTTTAGGGACTGAATCCTGGTCCTGCCTCCTCTAACAATTCAAGAGTGGAGGATTTCTGCCTACAGCCTCAAAGCCGCACATTGGCTTTGGGCTCAACCCTGCCAACGCACAAACCTTTGCTAAGGACCTACTGTGCGCTAGGCACGGGGCCCCAAAGACATGATGGAAAAACAGTCCCTGTCCCGAAGGAGCTCACACACTCCTGGGAAGTCTGCCCAGGCACACAGCTAAGTAAATACCAGATAATTAACTCAGGAACAGAGAGTTCACTAACGGCTGGGGAGAAGGGGTGGGACTGGGGATCAGGTAAGGTCTTCTCATAGCAAATGGCACCTGAGATAAGCTTTGAAGGAAGCTGAAGATTCTAAGAGGCAGAGGTGAGGAGGTAGGGCATCCCTGGCAGAAGGGACAGCCTAAGCAAAGGTATGGGGGTGAGAGATGGAGTATTATGAGGGAGAAGCAGAAAACTGGCCGGTCCGGTAGAACAGTGTGTGCAGGAGAGTGATGCTGATGCTGACTATGTTGACTGATAGGAAGCAGTTTGGGTGGGAGGGCACTAGCAGTGGGAAGGATGGCTTGAATGAGCCCTGTGAAGCCTGGATCTGTGTCCCAGGGTTGGGGGTGGGAGCCTCACTATCTAAGCCCTTGGGATGTTCCCACTCTGGCTGGGGAGTGTGGCTTTGGTTCAGACCTTCTCCTCTCCCCCTCCCCGCTGCTCACCGCCACACCTGGCCAGGCCTCTGGCTAGAGCTCTCCCTCTTGAGTTTGCCAGCCCCTCTCCAGCCCCTGTTGGGACTGAACATCCCGGACCCTTCCTCCCTGAACCAGTTCAGTGTGTGAATACATGTCATCAATCACAATTCACAATTGTTTAACCTTTGGCCCAAACATCTGTTCCCCAAACAGTGCTGCCCTGGGCAGCTGCAGAGGGGGAGGGCTGAACAGCCAAAAAAAACCCAGAGTGAGAAGTAAAGGATCCCAGAGAGGGGGGCAGGGCCTCAAGCTTGCAGGATACCCCTGCCCTGGGCCTTAGTTTCCCCATCTGCAAAACAAGGAGACTGTATGAGAGTACTCCCAACAAGTTATTTCTCTGGCACTTGAAAGTTTGCTGGAAAGAGCTTTCCTGACAGTAACCCTGTGAGGAAAGTGGGGCCGGGGTCACCCAGGCTCAGAAAAAGTGACTTGCCCAGGTCATGTCACTACTAATGATGGTCAGAACCAACATTCGAACCCTGGTCCCTCCTGACACCATGCCAGGGCTCTTTCCATGATCCTCTGGGGAGCAGCCTACTTCTATACATACTCGACAGTGTGTGACCCCGGGGATGCAGAAACCTCTTTGCTTCTCCCCTGCTCCCATCCCTGTCTGGGTACATCAACGGAGACCTGCAGCCAGATGGGCAGGTCTCAGATAGAATGGGGCTTGGAGATCCCCTGTGGCTCTTTTATGAAGGAAGAGACTGAGGGTCAGTCACATAGGTAGGAAGGACCAAGGCTGATCCATGAATGGGCTCTCTTTCCCCACCCCCCCCGTCTGTCTGTCTCCCTCCTCCTCTCCATCTCCCTCTTTCTCTCTCTTTCCTCTGTGTCTCATCCCCACTTCTGTCTCCCTCCTTCTGTCCTTTCTCTGTCTCCCTCCCTCTCTTCTGCCCCTCTGTCTCTCCTTATCTCTCCTGACCTAACACAGCAGACCCAGCCTTCTGCCCTGCTGGAGAATCTCCCCATTGTGGAGAGGTCTCTCCCAAGCCGAAGCACAGCAGCACTCAGCAGCAGTGGTCCCAGTAATCAGAGGGCCAGAGCTTGCAGCAGGAGGGGGCAGGGGGCAGCCACCACCAGCCCCGCTTCAGGGTCTGCACCATCAAGGTGCCCACCCACTAGCACTTCTAAGATTTACACAAACTTGACAGAAGTGATGGGAAGTAGATGCCATGATGATGCCCATTGTACAGAGAAGGAAACTGAGGCCCAGACAGTCTAAAGGATGGGCCCAGGGTCCCACAGTCGGTACCAAGGCTGGGTCTGGACCTCTGGTCTCCAAGACCAGCCCTCTTTCCAGGGCACCAGGCTAACGTGTAACCTTGGGCAAGTCACTGCCCTCTCTAGGGCCTGAGACGGCTCTGCACCTATGACCTCGCGATCACGGTCCCTGTACAGGACCCTCTCACTGGTTAGGCTCCTCTTCCCCCGTGCCTCAGTTTTCTCACTTGTCAAATGGCTGGAGGGCAGGGAGGTGTGAGCTCCTTCTCTGACACTGGAGGCCTCTTTCCAATCAGAGTTAAACTTGCTTTGAAGCCAGACTCCCTGAATGGTGGTGCTCTGCTCCTCCATAGGACTGGCTTCTATCCCTAACATATTTTAAAACCTGAAGCTGCTCCAACTTTGAGGGAGAAAAAATAAAGTTAAGACATTTTTTAAAAAGTTTAGAGTAATCTGAGAAGTCCCAGTGGGCTGAGGCTCCACAGACGGCTATTGTGGTTTCTTTGAAAAAACAAAAAACAAGCCCCCAAATGAGTGTTTTCAACTGGAATAAAAAGGCCATTATCTGGTATCACTTCCCATGTGGTGCACCAGGGAATGCTGGCGGCCCATTGGTCCTGAAACACGAGCCCAGCTTTCTCTGGCTGAACTATCTGTGGGAGCCTGGGAGCCAGGGAAGCAGGCCGAGGATGGACGTCAGCAGGGGAGGGAGCATGGAAGGCTGGGACAGAGACTCAGAGCCAGGAGGGTCTTAGAACAGGGGATGTCAGGGCTGGGAGGGAGCTTAGAACAGGGGA
>NW_027185850.1:22632064-22669627 GCF_028583685.1 Petaurus breviceps papuanus | reverse complement strand
AGCTTAGAACAGGGGATGTCAGGGCTGGGAGGGAGCTTAGAACAGGGAATGTTAGAGCTGGGAGGGAGCTTGGAAAGGGAATGTCAGGGCTGGGAGGGGGCTTAGAACAAAGGACCCCATCAAGGCCCCTCCTCGGGCCATTCTGCTCTCTGTCGGCTCAGGTCCAGCTCAGCTTAGTTGACCGCTCCTTCTCAGAGCTCTCTGCAGGATCCTCCTCTAGACCCCCTCTCCCACCATGGTGTCCCTCTTCTCTTTCCCTTCTCTAGGACTCCCCCATGACCTTATCAGCTCTCATGGGCTCAATGATCACCTCCATGCACACGATTCTGTGACCCATTTATCCAGCCCTGACCTCTCTCCTATCTCCAATCTCACCATCACCAACTCTTTTTGACAATTTGAAATAAATGAAAAGCAGTACTCATGATCTTTCCCCCTAAGTCCTCTCCACCTCCCTATTTCCCCATCACTAGGCAGGGTAATGCCATTCTTTGGTCCCAACCTAGGAGTCACCCCGAACTCTCTGACCCCCCCATGTCAAAATTGTCAATTTTTCCTTCAAAGTATCTTTCGAATACATGCTGTTGCCCCCTCAGACACTGGTTCTCTCATCCCTGGACTAGTATAACAGCCTCTGGAGGGGTCTGCCTGCCTCAAGTCTCCCCCTGCTCCATCCCAGTCCATCCTCTGCTCAGCCACTGAAGGTCGTCTCCTGCTCAGTGACCTGCACTGGCTCCCCATCCCCTTCTGGATCCATCACAAAATGTTCCGATTTGGCCTTCAAAGCCTTTCACAAATGAACCCCTCCTACCTCTCTAGGCTTTATCCACCTTACTGACATCGGGACACACTGACCATGTTCCTCAGTAGTCACCCTCCCCCATGCCTGGAATGTTCTCCTTCTTCCCTTCTGCCCCATCTTCTTTTAAGGCTCAGCTCAAATCCCACCTTCTGCAGGAGGCCCTTCTCAGAGACCCCCACCTTGAGTGCCTTTCCCTCTGAGATTACTCTTCATTTAACTTGTACAGTCCCTATGCAGAGGCTGTCTGATTAGAACATAAGCTCTGAGGGCAGTGACTCTTTTTGCCTTTGTCTCCTCAGTCCTTAGCACAGAGGCTGGCATACAGTAGGTGCTAATAAATGCTTATTTTCTCAGATCCAATTGTCTGTGGTTTACCCACTCACACGAGGGTCTGAACAGGCCCACCCTAGATCCAATCAGGAACTTGGGGGCCTCACCACGCTCCCCTGGGGACCACCCGCCCCTCACTGCTGCGCCTTACCTGGGAGCAGCTCATGGCCCACGGCTCTTCCGCATTTCCCATCCAAGCCGTGCTGGGACGACGGGGGGACGTGTGGGATGCCCAGGCACTCGTTCAGGACATCTGGCTCGCCCTCGGCGCACATGTGCAGCTAGGAGATGCAAACGGGAGGTTTGAGCAGACGGCTGGCTGCCAGAGACTCTCTCATTCACCTAAAGCCTACCGGGATCTCGCAGAGGCCCGCTGGCCCAAACCTGCATTTCACAAACAGGGAAACCGAGGCCCAGACAAGGGACTTGAGGCCAAAATCACAAAGGTAGCGAGTGGCAGAAAGGGGATGAACCCAATCTTCTCACATGAGTCGTTCTTTCCACGTACCCCAGCACAGACATGGCTGTTTTGTGGGAAACCCTGAGCTCCTCTGTGAGGGACCCGAAGCAGGATCGAAAGAGCTGCAGAGGCCCCTGGGTTCAAGTCCTGACCCAAGCACGAATCACCCACCAAGGTGGCTTTAACTACCTTTACACAGCTAGGAATCCGAGGCGGAATTCAAATTCAGGGTTCTGACCCAACACTTATCTCAGTGTGTGGTGCATGGAGTGCCCTTGGCTCCAAGGCCAGCATTCTCCCCACTGCTGTACCTGCTGATGGGGAGCCTCCCACCTCCTAAGGTGGCCTGTTCCACTACTGAGCACCGTTAGAAAACCACGGTCTTTGCAGTGGAAGAGCCTAAGGTCTAAGTGGGGCCACAAGCCGCGGAGAAGGGGCAGAATGTAAAAGTGTAAGAGGGAGGTAGAAGTAAGGAGCATTAAGGGTTCAGTGGAAGGCCAGGGTAGATCAGGGAGGGCTTCCAAGAGGAGGGGGCACCTGATCTGGATCTACAGAGACAGGCAGGTGGGAAGGTGTGGAGGGAACAGGGGAGCAAAGGCAGGGAGGTGGGAAAACAGGGACACATCTGGGCACAGTAAGACTCCCAGTTTGGTCCTGGAAACCACATGGGGTCCTTCCCAGCCTGGGAAGGCGGGGGTCAGGACTGACCTTTCTGCATCCCTCGAACTGAGCCCAAGACCCTACAAGCAGTAAAGGATTACTGAAGCAACAGAAGAAAGGGCATGGGCTGCCCCAGGAGGCAGTGAGCTCCCCGTCACTTGGGGTGCATCCTTCGAACACCCAGACTGGGTTACAGCCTGATTACAAAACACTTCAGACTAGATCCTCCTCCACGTTTCCTCTGGACTCTGGGACGTGGACCAGCCAGAAGAACCCCTCCCCATGCCCCGGGGTCCGAGCCCGCCCAGAGTGCTGTGGAACCCCTCCCCATGGCCCAGGGTCCAAGCACACCATCTGTGGCTAGGCCCAGGATGCTGCAGAACCCCTCCCCATGGCCCAGGGTCCGAGCCTGCCATCCGTGCCCAGGCCCAGAGTGCTGTGGAACCCCTCCCTATGGCCCAGGGTCCGAGCCCGCCATCTGTGCCTAGGCCCAGAGTGCTGTGGAACCCCTCCCTATGGCCCAGGGTCTGAGCACACCATCTGTGGCCAGGCCCAGGATGCTGCGGAACCCTTTCCCGTGGCCCAGGATCCAAGCACACCATCTGTGGCCAGGCCCAGAGTGCCACGGCATGACTCCCACGTGCACACAGATCCCGCCACTTGGCAGCTGTTTTCCATGTAAACGAACGTCCTGGCAAAAAAACAGCCAAGACATGTTCTAGCTAACCGCAATGTCGCTCATATTAAAACCAGCAGGAGAGGAGAATTAGGAAAGAAAAGCATTTCTAATTCTCTTTTTAAACAGAGCGCGGCTGCCAAGGCGTTGTCATAATACAGGGCTCGTGTTACCCAGAAACATTCATCATCTCCCAGGGCCATTAAGGACGAGCTGGGCAGAGGACTGGATGGTTCTGTATCTCAGCATGCTCAGGGACCGGTGTGCCCTCCAGACCCAGCAGGGCAGGGGAAGCGGGCTAGCACTCGGGCAGACGGCTGTTTGTGCCGACTGAAAGCGGGAAAGAGGGCACAGCCACCCCTGTGACTTCAGGAGGGCCATCCCCTGCCTCTGGCCTTCAGTTCCTGGCCCGCAGAGGGAGAGGGCCAGGCCCGTCCAGCTCTAACTCAGCCTGAAGCGGATTCCCTGGTCAGCCCCTTGGGGGTGGGAGTGGACCCGAGTCAGACTCCCCCCTGGTCTATCACGAGGCCTGGAGAACCCGGGTGCAGGTCTGGGGTTGAGCCAGGCCGGGGCAAGCTGGACGCTAAAGCAGAGCCCCCAGCAAAGCGGTCGGCCGGCCTGTGGTGCCAGGATCCAGCGTGCCACAGAGGAAAGGCTCTGGCTCTGGTTTCAAGTCTCTGCTCTGCTGCTATGGAGCTGGTCAAGTCTTTCATTCTGGGCCTCAGTTTCCCCATATGTAAAATGAGAGGGTTGGACTCTGGGGCTTTTGAGGCCCCTTTCTAGCTCTACGTTTATGAACCTATGACAGTGTGACCTTGAGTAGGTCACTTAACTTTCTTGAACCTGTTTCCCCATCTGTAAAATGGGGATTATAATCTGTGTACTCCCCTCCCCAGGGGCTATGTTAAGTACAGTGCTTTGGAAGCCTTTTAAGAGCAGATATGAGACATGGAGTCCGTGGCTGATGAGCGTTTGCCAGGCACCTCCGTCCTGCCTCCTGAGTCTTGCACTTGTATTAGAAACGAGGCCACTGCAAGCCCTTCAGAAATGCTGAGCCAGAGGCAACGCTAACGCACTGAGGACCCAGCGGCCTGCTGGGGCGGGGCGGGGGCCTTGGGACCGACCCCCCAGGCTCGCACAGCTAGTAAACTGTCTCAGTCTGGATTTAAACTCAGGTTTTCCTGACTCCACATGCAACACACTGTCTCCACTGCACCTGTTTTACAGACAAAGAAACTGAGGCCCAGAGAAGTGAAGCAGACAGAGCTTGACTTCAGGGTCAGACCTGGCCGTGCTGTGTGACCACAGCCTGTGTGCTCATCTGTGAAATGGGGCTGCACACACCTGTGAAGCCCCTCCCCTCAGGCTCTTGTGGCCCTTGAAGGACAGACCATGAAGCTTTCTGGCACACAGGAGGGGCTTCACACACGCTAAGGCGCCCCTTCTCCTTGAATGAAGCAGCTCGTGCGGGATCTGGCAGGCAGCAACAGGCAGGACCGAAGCCCTAGGAGGCAGCCCCCGTAGCGCTTACCTTTTTTCGTACCTGCTGTTCTTTAGCCGAGTGGGCTTTCACGTGCTTGCGGAGGGAGCTGGGGTCCGTGTAGCGCTTGGAGCAGCCGGGGATCTGGCAGGCATAGGGTTTCTGTGACGGGGAAGGGGAAAGGACAGTGTTAGACCCAGGGGGGCTGAGGACCCCCAGACACGCCCAGGCCAAGCTAGAGCCCAGGGCACGCCCGGGCCGGGCCAGAGCCCCAGACAATCCCAGACTGAGCCAGAGCCCCCGACATGCCCAGGCTGAGCGGACACACCCAGGCCCTGGGCCAGGCCAGAGCCCCGGATACTTCCAGACTGGGCCAGAACCTCAGACACTCCCAGACCAGGCCAGAACCCCAGACACTCCCAGACTAGGCCAGTAGGCGAGGGGTGACGGTGAAGGCAGAGGGGAGACACAAGCTATTCCCTGGCCCACACCTGCCCCTCCAAGAGGTGGGGCCGCATCAGCCAATCTGCCCCATAAATGCTTGCTGCCTGCCTGCCAGTGGGGTCCTGGAGGGCGTCTCCACTCCACTGCTGCATGACCCCAGATCAGACATTCTCTGCTGTGAGCCTCAGTGTCCTCCTTTGTAAAGCGGAGGTGGCCCAGATGCCTTTCAAGCCCCCCCAGCTCTCCACCCGATGGAGGCCCTTTTAGCTCCGACATCACTGGGTTCCTGCTCCTTGACTGAGGCCCAGGGCTCTGCAGGGAGTGTGAGGAGGCAGCGGCAGAGGCCCTGGTGCACAGTGGGGGCCCTGGCCAGGGGAGACTTTTCTTGGATGGGGGGAAGGGAGGGCACAGAGCACGTCTGTAGGGTGATCAGAGACTCTCTCCATCCTCTTGAGTAACCAGAGACTTGAGAAAACCTTTAGTCCAAACTCACTTATTTTACAGAAGTGGAAACTGAGGCACAGAGAGGGATCACTGAGTTAGAAAAAGGCCAGTCGGGAGTCAAACCCAGGTCCCTCGAGTGTCCAGGGCCTCTGGGTCAGACCCAGGCTGTGTGACAAGAGGTGTTGGGGCATCTGTGCCCCTGTTAGCTGGGGGTCTGTTACAAGGGGGGCCAGAGGAGAGCAGACGGAGGATGGGGATCTTCAAGGCTACTGGCAAGAGGCCGGGGGCTGTCGTGTCCCCAGAGAGAGCAGCCGCAGCAGCTTGGGCACCAGGCCGGCCACAGGCCCCCTGCCGGACTGACGCCCTGCCCTGTTCCTAATTTACATTAATAAGTTGTCTCTTTGTTTAAAAATTAAAAGGCAGGCAAATAAACAGCAAGGCAGCCGCAATCAGACCCCGTGCACGCACAAACGCTCCCACGCAGGAGTGGGGGCTCAATCGCCCCAAGCACGCTCAGAACACATGTGCAGGCTTGCACCCCAGATCATACACACACACACACTCACATGCACACACATGTGCTCACACACACATGCAGGAGTAGGGCCATCACCCCAAGCACTCTCAGAACACATGTGCATGCTTGCACCCTCAGACCATACACACACACACACACACACACACACTCACATGCACACACACGTGCTCATACTCACATGCAGGAGTGGGGCCATCACCCTAAGCTCAGAACACATGTGCAGGCTTGCACCCTCAGACCACACACACATACGCTCACATACACATGCTCACACTCACATGTTCACACACACACATGCTCACACTCACACATTCACATGCTCACACACACATGCAGGAGTGGGGGCTCCGTCACCCCAAGCACGCTCAGAACATATGCACAGGCTCGCACCCTCAGACCATATACACACACATGCTTACACACTCACAAAAACTGCACGTACTCCCCCAGAGAGTCACAGACTCCCAGCATCTCTGAGCAAGGAAGGACCTCACAAACATCTCCCCATCACCTTCCCCCACTCCCAGCCTGGGCCACGGGGAGCTCTTTCCCTCCCAAGGCTGTCTAGTAGTCACTCACAAACTCAGGAGCAGAGGACAATAAGGGAAGCACCAAGAAAGGGGCCTTAGAGCACAGTTAGGCCACTCCGCCCCATTGTGCAGAGGGGGAAACTGAGGCCCAGGAGGGTAAAGAACATGCTCTAGGCCCCCAGGCAGCAGGGGCCTCTTCCACTGTCCCCCATCTCTCTATTCACACTTCACACCCATAGGCTCTCACTATTGAACAGACACACATTCATGCATTCACACACACTCCCCTCTCAGGAAGCTCCCTGGAAGCAGCAGCCCCAGGCCACACCAGGCTCCTTCTGTCCCGGCCTTAGCCCTGCCCAGTCCCCTTCATCTCTTCCTACAAGCCCAGAGCCCAGCTCTCAGTCCCAGCTCAGGCTCTCTCAGGCCCTCCCAAGTCCCCGGGCTCAGGGCAGGGGCAGGGTCCAGGTTTTCTGGGGCTTCAAGCTCCCCCTCTCCCTTGTTGAATGAGGCCCACTTGGCCAAGGGTACTGTTTGAGCCTAGGAGAAGAAAGCTCCCAAGAACTCAGAGGGTGGCCCTGCTTTTGAGTCCTGTCTGAGCCCAGATTGGAGCTGCCTAATTGTCTTTCTGTAGCCCCTGACCCCAATCTGAGCAGGCCCCATCCCCTCCTCACCCCCCCTCCTCATCTGACCCCCCTCAGCCCAACCTGGGCAGCCCCATCCCCTCCTCCACCCCCTTCCTCACCTGATCCCTCTCAGCCCACCCTGAGCAGCCCCATCCCCTCCTCACCTGACCCTCCCTTCAGCCCAACCCGGGCAGCCCCATCCCCTCCTCACCTGACCCCCCCCCCGCCCCAACCGGGCCGCCCCCTCCCCCCCTGCCGCCCCCCCCCCACGCACCTTTCTCAGCCAGGTCTCTATCCACTGACATTCCTGTGACAGGGAAGAACACCCACCTCCATCCGTGTGAATCGTGCTTCTGTTTAAACTCCTACTCTCAAGGCTGATGCTTTTCTCCTATCTAAGTGAGGCCTTCCACCTGGAGCAGAGGAGGTGTGGCAAGGGGCAAACCCGGGTGAGCACAGACTCCTCACGTGAATGGACGCCTGCAGTCTGGCTCTTCCCTCACACCTGCCCCTGCCTGGGGACAATTAGCTTTGGAAGCAGAAACGTCACAGACCCACAACCCACCAGGCTTCTGACTCCTGCTCTGGGAGGTCGCCAGGGCATTCTCACTGGTTGTGGGCCCTGGAGAAAACCAGCTGCCGGCCCGGTCCCAAAGCGATACCTCATGCCCAGCTCTGTCCACAAGTGGGTACGGTGCCCATCACCTCCAGAGACAAGGAAGGGGATGGGAGGAGCTCCCAGCACCCAGAAACACTGCAGCCTCCAGGCTCTGCCCTAATCTCGATTGCATCAGGTGGGAGAATCCTGGAGTCGGATCCTGGATCCTCAGAGATGGGGAGTCTGGTCCAACCCAGGGTGGTGCAGTGGATTTGGAGGCAGAGATCTGGGTTCAAATCCCCAGCTCTGCCATTTTCAATTACTGTGTCACTCTGGGCAAGTCCCTTCCCCTTCCTGGGCCTCAGTTTTCCTATCTGTAAAAAGAGGGGAATGGTCTCTGGGGTCCCTGACAGCTCTAGACCTAGAATCCTAGTAGGAGCCTGAGAGTGCAGGAATCCCTCTATGACATCCCTGGAGATGAGCCTCCAGAGTCCCGTAACTTCCCTCTAATTCACCTCCAAGCTTCTCTCCTCTACCAGCTGCTTCCCATCTGCCCCCAAGCACACTCAGGCCTCTTTAATCCTAAATAGCAGCAACGGCTGCCCCTCAAACACCTTCCCACCAGCACCCCCTGCCCCCACCAGGCTCAGTCACACAGTCCCAATTAGACCCACTGCCTCTACTTCCTTACAATGCCCTCCAAGTCCTTAAGACTGACACCATTTTCTTTCAGGTACAGCACTAACGAGGGCTGGGTCACTGGTGCTTAGCACCAGGGTGCTGAAACTGGAGAAAGTTTCTCAGAGCTGACAACATTTAGCACTCAGCAAGAATAATTAGCTGGAGCCCAGAGCTTCCAGATGGGGGCTGGGGGACAGCTCCTTCCTGCCCTTCCTCTGCTGCCTTCAGACCTGCGGATGCCTCAGTGGCGGGGTGATGCCCAGCTTTGTCTCCCTTCCCCTCCACTGAGGACGTGCCTGACCAGCCTCCCAGCCCAGTCACATCAAGGTTCACGACATCTGTCCTGGGGGCACATTCCTAGTCACAGCTCAGCTCGAGGGTCACTGAGGAAGCCCCCCCCCCCCAAGTCTGATGGCCTCCCCTCAGGCCTCTCCCTCCTTGGGTCCTGCCTAATGATCTCTTCTCTTGGGGCTGCCACAATCCTGCTGCCTCCTCCCAGGTGTCTGATAGCTCCTTCTTTGCCTCCCTTGATCCCCCAAGGCTCTGTCCTCCCCCCTCTTCCTTTGGAGCCCCTTCTCTCCCATGGTTCCGGCTGCCGCCATGATTCTATGCCTCCCAAATTTCCAAGCCTGGCGTGAAGGAAGGGCTGATAAGCGGCTCGGAGGGCCCCTTCCAGCGGTCCCAGCCTAGGATGGTGGTCTAATGCTGCTGATCGTGAGTCTAGACAGCAAGGTTCTTCTAGCACAGACTGGACTCTAGGATGACCTGTCTATCCCTGGATAGCCTGCCCTCCCCACCCTTGGCTGATGACTCTAGACTCAACTTTGCTCCCTGTACAATGGGTTGTACCCAGGGGCTGACTGGGAAGGTCAACAGGAAAGTTGTACTTGTACTGTACCTTGGTGCTGGAGAGGCTCATGGCTGCATTTAGAAAGAAAGGAGAGAAGAAAAGAATGAGAGACAAGGAGACAGTAAAGAGGTTCACCGAGACAATGAGGAGGGAGGTGACACAGCAGTCTGGGAAGCCCTTGCCCTCCCCCAAACAGCCCCTTCTGGTTGGGCCTCAGCCTCCCACTGCTGACCCAGAACCTCCCCCTCCCCTCCCTCCTTTGCAAAGTTCCATATAAACTCAGCAAGCAAAGAAATTAAGGTTCCTCCCCATGTCCCTCTGGGAGGCCCCCAGGCTCTCAAAGGCCACCCCAGTGGAGTGGGAGAGAGAGGGGTCAAGCCCAGCATCTCCAAAAGACTGTCACTGAGACATGGGGGATTTAAGAGCTGTGCTGGAGGACAAGGTTCAGATCCCGGAGTGGATGAATCAGTTAGTCATTCAGCAAACATTTAATAAGCCTGACTGCCATAAGAGATGGGGGAAGGCAGGAGCCTGACCTGCCCTTGAGAAGCTTACATTCTACCTATCAACAAGCATTTCTTGAGGGCCTACTATGTTCCAGGCGATATGTTGAGTACTAGAGATACAGATACCAAAGTGAAACTGTGCCTGCTCTCAGGAAGCTTATTGTCTACACCGGGGGAAATAACAGCTACATGAATACATCTACAGTCTATGCAAGGTAGCTTCTTCTGAGGTGCAGAAGGGCCAGCCAGCCCTGAGGGGGAGTCACCCTTCCAGCCACGCCTCATACCAGGCTACCAGGGCCCTGAATCAGCCTGGTCTCCTGGGTACTGGGGGGGCTGGGCCGTGGCCTGTTCTTTGGGACCCCAGGAGAGGGCAGATCCCTGGCTGGGGGCGGGGGGAGAATCCAAGATGAGTCCATGGCTGGTCAGGTTCTGGGGACAGGAGATCACTTATGAGAGCCAGTCTGGGCTGACCAGGGCCTGAGGAAGCAGATTCCAAGACCCAGCTGTATCTGGTAGGGAGGGGGCTCCTAGCAAGGGCACCACACTTCCCTCCCCCACACTTCCCGGGGTCTCCAGGGCCCTGAGATTCCAGAGCAGGGATGAGCTGGCTGCCCGCTGGCTGATCAGAGAAGCTCCATCCACCAGAATCCCTAATGTTTAGCACAGTGCCTGGCTTAATCAATTAACTAACCTGGCTTAACAGGTGCTTAATTGATGTTTACTGATCTACTGTAAGCTCTGGAAGGGCAGGAGCCCTCATTTCTCTTCGTTATCTCTTCTTTCTCTTGATTTCCCTCTCCTGCCTCTCCCTGCCCAGCCCTGAGAACAGGCCAGGAACACAGCAAAGGTTTAATAAATGCGTGCAGTGTGGACAAACAGATGTCATGATCCCCGAAACCAGCCTGAATTTCCTATGCATATAAACTTCTATTTCCTTATGTGGGATCCTGCTGTTTCTCCCAACAGAGAGTAAGCTCCTTGCAGGCAGATATGACCACTGCCAGCCTAGTGCCCAGCACACAGTAGGCATTTAATAAATGCTACATTGATGGATGGTTGTGAGTCCAGAAGACTGGAAGGTCCTTGAGGGTGGAGGACCATCTCACTTGTGCCCCCAAACACCCAGTGCCTGTGCAGTTTCTGGTATACAGCAGGTGCTTAATGAATGGACTCATCTCTTAGCATTTGGGGAAGAGGACTCCTGGTCACAACCTGACATCTTGGGATGTCCCACAGATATGTTTCAGGGCTGACTCCCTCCTGTTCATTTTCATGTTCTGCTTATACGTCGAGATGTGATAAGGGGTTAGTTGCTTTAGAGAGCCCCAAAATGGAATGAGAGGGAAGAGGAAAGCAAGGGGCCTGGAGCAAGGCATGGAGGGCCTGGGTCTCTAGAGGCCCCCTGTCCATATCCCAGGGTAGGAGGCTACAGGAAGAGAGGGGCCATGACACCATCTGGGTCTCCCAGAGAAGACGCAACCACGTTCTGCTAACGGGTCTGAGGTTAGAGATAGGGGAGAGAAAATAGTTAATTTGTCACAATAACTGCTTTGCTTTTATGGATGGTGGAGCAAACTGGCCGAGGGCAGCCCAACCATGGAGAGATACTAGAAGCCTGATTTTCTGTAAAATGAAGGGGCTGGGCCAGTTCAGAGACTCACAGAAGAAACCAGTGTGGTCCCCTGGTCCACATGTAATGAGTGGTTATCCAGCTTTTTCTTACAGGCATCAAGTGATGGGGAACTCACTACTTATTAAGGTAATCGACTCCATTCCTTAGAGAGTTCTAATTGTTAATAAGCTCTCTGTGACTCTGGGGGCCTAAATCCTGCTTTCCTTTCCAAGAGGGGTTAAGTGACTTGACCAGAGTCTCACACAGCTAAGTATCTGAGGCCAGATTTAACCTCAGGTCCTCCTGATTCCTGAGTCAGCACTCTAGCCACTATCCTACCCAGATGCCCCCTTGTTTCTTTTTTTTTACTAAATCTTTTCAACTGCACTTTCCTTCATTGTTCCTCTAGGACCAAACAAAAACAATTCAAACCCCTCTTCTGTGTGACAAGTTCTTTAAATCCGTCTGTTTTCTGGGTCAACATTCCTTCCAAGAATCCTACATGGCACAGACCTAAGACCCTTCCCCATCCTGGCTGCCCTCCTCTGGATGCACTTGTTCAACAATGTCCTTCCTAACTTCTGGGACCCAGAACTGAACTCAACCTTCCAAGCAGGCTGTGATCAGGGCAGGGGATCATGGGCCTGGTTATTAGCTCCTTTGCTCTGGCCAGCTCAGCAGAGTGGTCAAGGATGGCCTCTCAATGCAGCCTCAGTTCCCAGGAGCTTGCTCAGCTAAGTCACATGGGTCCTGATGGTCATGAAAACTCCCCAGGTCATGTTCCTAAGAATTATCATCTAGTCAAAAGCCTCCCTCCTCCTGTACGAGGACAACTGACTTTTTAAGCCCTCTGGTAAGACTCTGCCTTTACCCCTATGATTTCTAAGATCTCTTCTTAGAGACCTTCCCTCTCTGACTTATCTATTCTACTTCCCAAAAGAATACGCTCCTTGAGGGCAGGGACAATGTAACTTTGGTACTTCACACAAGCTTGTTGACTGTCTCATTGACAAGAGACTCTGGAAAACGACTGATGAGTTAACTCACAGTTGGGAAGGGGGGCGGGGAAGAAATATTCTTAGCTTCCCATCTCTTCTTTCCTCACTTCTCTGGGCAAGAGTCCTTCGCTCCTGGCACAGTGCAAACTTTATAAAATTTCAGAATCTCATGGCTGGGAGGGGCCTGTGAAAGCATCCAGACCAGCCTTGAGCAGAATTGTAGTGTCTCCTACAATATGACCCCACAGGGATCACTGGATTCTTCATGACCTCCAGCAAACTGCAACGTCATCTCAAATGAGCCCAAACTCATCTCCCCAAAGAGATCAGGGCTTACAGGATCAGAGTACATATGTAGCTGGCCCTGAGATGCCATTCAGTCATTCCCTTTATTTTGTAGACATGGAAATCAGAGAGGAGCTCAAGGGACTTTTTTTTTTGCTTTTTGGAGGGCAGGGCAATTGGGATTAAGTGACTTGCCCAAGGTCACTCGGCTAGTAAGTGTTATGTTAAGTGTCTGAGGCTGGATTTGAACTCGGTCCTCCTGACTCCAGGGCCAGTTGCTCTATTCACTGTGCCACCTACCTGCCCCCTCAAGGTACTTTTTCAAAAACAAATAGGTTAAGTGGCAGATTCAAACTCATATGCCCTGACTCCAAATTCAGTGTACCAAGTGGCCTTTTTCTGTTGTATCTCTTTGGGTCCTCATTACTCTCCTTCTCTCTCTCTCCTGTCAGTCAGTGGCTGAAAGGCCCCAGGAAGAAAGCTCTGTCTTGCCCACCCACACCCTGGGCTCCCACTTATTGTTAGTGGGGGTTGAGCCAGACCCCAAGGCACCTTCCTCAAGCTTGCTTTCCATTCAGAGAGCAGTTCAGCATCTTGGGGACTGTCCATTGGTCCCTCCCATCTCTGGCCCTGTGGCCAGCCCATCTCATTTACATCTCACTGATGATTGCGGGATTTCTTGGCTTTTGTATCCCTAGTGCTAGTACAGTACCCAGACCGGGGAAGGCGCTTGACAAATGCCTGCTCCTTGATGAATTATTTATTATGTGGTGGCACCTGCTTGAACACCCATCATGCACCTCTGCACTGCCCCTGTGTGTGATGCTCACTTAAAAATTTTCTGGAAATTTGGAGTCCCATGGTTTGCAAAACATGAGTATTAATTACATATATGTGTGAATTAATTGTTGTTATTATTCCAATCAGAGCAAGCCAAGATGCCAAGTGTTTTTTTTTTTCAGCAGACAGGAATGTGATGGGGGTTCCATGAGGCTAACAGGCCTCATGCATGTTAGTGATGCATGTTGCCCCAGGCCCTGCATGTTAGTGATTTTAAACCTCATGGAAGGATGTCCAGCCAAGTGGAAGAGACCTCAGCTTCTCTAGGGCCTCTGCAGAAAGAGGAGAAAAGCAGGCCCTTGTTTACACCAAGACTTGCAGGGACCAAGCTGTGAGCCTGGTTAGAACCTGTTTAGAACTCAACTCCATTCGACTGTGGTCAGGTCATGCAGGATTGGCCCAGCTGCCTCATGGGAACCTGGAGCTTCCCCTGCAGTGTACTGGCCCAACTTATTCCCCAAGAGAAGAGAAGTAGTGGGGGGAAGTCAGGGGACAGGGAAAGATTCAGCCTGCCAAAAAGTGGTCTGAAATCCCAGAGCCAGAGGTCACCAGGATTCTTTGGACCAACTTCCTCCCTGCTCTCCTGTCTGAAAGGGATGCAGGAAAAAAAACCAGGGAAATGAAATTCTGAGCTCTAGGAGAGAAATAAGGAAGCAGCTTGGTTTGTGTTGTTTTGGTGGGAGAAGTAAGGAAAGGGGACAGTTGTCACATTAGTACTTCAACTTGAAGAACAAAGAGACAGGATGACTGCGTGATGTTGTTTCAATAGGCGCAATAAGGAAGCGGGATGGTTTATGTATAGACTTGGTCACTGTTTGGTGAATATGCTTGAAGGCCTCTTCTGAAAGGGAGTGGGAAGGCATTCCTTTGATATCACCCTCCCACCTACTCCAGAATCCTGTTCTCCTTCCTCCACCAGCTTGTCTTCTTCCCTCCCTCTCTTTTCTTGCACTTCTAAAAGCTGGGACGGGCTGGGTGGGGGGTTACCGTGTCTAGGTGAGTGCGCTGGTGCTTGGCTCGGTCGCTCGAGTTACTGAAAGCTTTCTGGCAGCCAGGATGCTGGCACAGGTAGGGCTTCTCCCCTGTGTGGCTCCGGAGGTGAATCTTCAGGTTCTCCAGCCGAGAGAAGGCCTTGTTGCACCCTTCAAACTGGACACAAAGAGAGAGTCATTAAAATGGAGTCACAGGGAGGAAGGCAGGGAGGGTTTGGTTGAAGTATCTCTCAGCAGGTATCAGGAAACAAATCCCAACCCAAGAACAGGCCACATGTGTCCCTCCCTTCCTTTCTCTTCTGCCTCCCACCACCATTTGAAAACATCTGCTTGATTTTCATTAGAATCCCCTCTTCAAAGGGGACCAGGTTTTCCTAAAGAGTGAAGTTGGATGGGATTTTCCCAATATGACTTTCAAAGCCTTAGGAGGCAACGGCCAAGAAAGTGGGAAAGGAGTCCCGGGGAGTTGGAGGATGGAAGTAGGATGGGTGGGATGGGGAAGCCCGGCACTTGCTCATGTGCCTGGTGACACTCTGCCAGCTTGACTCCCAGACTGAAAGGACTTAAGGGTCAACCAGGGGAAAATAGGAACCAGGTGTCCCCCCAAAGAGCATAGGTTAGAGCTGAGAGGGATCTGAGTGGTCATCTGATCCATTCCCTCCATTTAGAAGAGGCAGCCTGATGTGGTAGAGGCCAGACGGGGGAAGCAGCAGATCTGGAATTCTAGCCTTGGTCCCAGATTCCAAATCTGAGGCTAAAGGCAGCAGAAGTGGGGGTGTGTCTGACAAAAAGGGGCCAACCCTAACCCTGAGATTCTTCTCACCTGCTGGATCCATACCTGTGTTTCTTCCATTTTACTGTCCTGCCTCTCAGAGAGGCAGAAATACTCCTTTAAACAAAGGCAGGAATTTGCACTCTGATTGCTTCCCCAAGCTTGATTTGTGTGCCAATCACAGAGGACCTTGGGAATGAGGCCCCAAGAGGTTTGAGAATCCAAGCCCCCCAATTTGGCACTGCTGCCACAAATTTCCAGTCAGGAACTCAACAGGAGTTACAAGAAATTTTCAAATCCCAAATTAGACAATTTCCCAGACCATGAAACTTGAATCAGCACTGGACAGAGGCAATAAAAAGTGACAATCTTATTCTAGGGTCCTTTTCTGTTGGCTTGTGGCTGTGGTGTCTCCCAGCCTCAACAACGAACTAAGGAATGTCAGCCTATCCTTGTTAGAGGAAAGAGTAAGAGAGCGGGGTCTCTGAAGAGCTGAATCCCAGCAGATGTTAGCAGAGAGCAGCTCAGGGACCACAAAATGCGCAGGCTATCCAACATAGAGTGAGCTGCCCCGCGCTGAGAGGAGACCAAAGTGTCAACAGAGAGCAGCTCCACGGACTCATCAGAGCACGTCAGCAGCGGACAGAGGCAGAGACCTGACTTGTCCTGGCCACACTGGCTCCCTACATGTGTGTTTTTCATTTTTCTTGGTCACCAGTATTCTCTGTGCGTTCTCTTCCTCACCTGTGGGTGAGGGTAGCCCATGTGTGCACAGAAGGATCTTTTCTGGATACTTTGGCAGTTTTCCTTCTAATTCTGAAATTCCACATTTCTATTATTATACAAGTCTAGAGATCTAGGTTCTAGTAAAGGCTAGTTGTGTGCCACTAATTGGTTGCGAGACCTAAGGCGAGGCATTTTCTGGCTCTGGGTCCTTTCTCAGGTCAATCAATCAACTGAACAATTTCAAAAGTGCCTCTGTCTCTGTCTCTCCTCTTTCTCTCTCCTTCCTTCTCTCTTTCCCCTCTCCCCTCTCCCCTCTCCCTCCCTCTATCTCTCTCTCCCTTCCTCTCTCCTTTCCTCTCTCTGTCTGTCTCTCCTTTCTCTCTCTCTCCTCTCTCTCCCTCCCTCCCTCCCTCTCTCCTTTCCTCTCTCTGTCTCTCCTTTCTCTCTCTCTCCTCTCTTTCCCTCCCTCTCTCTCTGTCTCTCTAACACTTTAGGGTCATCCTCAGCTCTTCCTTCTACTTTATCACCCATCTATCTGACCAGTCTCACTGATTCTCTCTCCATTCCTCTTGTGTCTGTCCTATTCTCTTCATTCAAACAGCTGCAGTCCAAACTCGGGCTCTCACTGCCTCCTGCCTGGGTCACTACAGTACCTGCCACTTCATTTCCTTTTCCTCACTCCAACGGCTTCCCACAGCTGCCAAAGTGAGATTCCTAAGGCATCGATCTGACCCTGTCACCGCTGACCCCCCTCTCATAGAACGCCAGTGGCTTCCTACCTGTAGGATAAAAAGCAAACTCCTGTGCTTGGTATTTAATGCCCTTTATAAAGGGGCCCCAAGCTAACGTTCTAGGCGGATGCCACACGGCTGTCTTTCACATACTCTAGGCAGCCCATTGACTGCCTCGATTATCCAAACTGGCCTAGCTGCTGTTCCCCAAACACAATCTTCCATCTCATCCTCATGCCTTTCTACACTCTGTCCTCCAAGAGTGGTACGTTGTCCCCTCTCGAGCCCATCTCTAGCTCCCTTCCAGGCCCCAGGAGGGCTGCCTCCTTCAAAGGTCTTAGCGCCTCCTCAGTCCACAGTGCCCCCTGCCTCACCAAATCACTTGTCCTCATACACACTATTCGTTATTTATTTCCTAGCTAACGTTTCCTCAGTCCATTAGAACGCAAGCTTCTCGTGTCTTGCTTCTGTATCCTCAGTACCCAACATGATGCCTGTGTGGCATGAATTCAGGATTCCTCCTCATAAATTTAGGATTGGCTCCTTTTCCAGGCCTCTATATCACCATTTTTTAAGAATAAAATACAAAACCCAAACTTCTTGAATAATATAAGGCAGGAGGAAAACCCAACAGCCTAGAGACCCAGGGTCCAGTGACAGCCCTTCTATTACATTTAACTGGCTAACCCCGGGCACCACTCAGCATCTCTGCCTGCCACTCCCCTTGGTATGCTGATGCCACAGGGCCTCCCTTCCAGATCAGAAGGCCTAGAATTCTAAGGCTGGCCAGATAACAGCTTGACATTCTGGGCTTCTGGGGCTTCTGTGACTAACATTCGAGATCTCATGATGCTAATATCCTAGGATTCCTAAATGCTCCAATCCAACTCTGGGCCACCAAGAACACCGTTACTTACAATGGGATGGCAGGGTTATTCCCTAAGCACTACTCACATGGCTAAAGCCTCCCATTTCGGGGAGATCGTGGCCAGGCTCTTCTGGGCTAGGGATGGACCACTAAGCTTCTGAGATGACAATCTGTAATAAATGCCTGGCGTGTGGATAGTATTTCATGGATTACAAATTACTTTCACTTCTACCATCCCATCTGATCTTCACAAATGGCCCAGTGAGGTAAGGGGAGGAGGGATTTTATTCTCATTGTATAGATAATAATAACGGACATATATGGAGTCATATACTATTTATTTTTATTGTAACAATAACTGACCTACATATAAAACATTAATATTTATAAACATATGTATATCACATATACTAATATTCCTGGGCCTCAGTTTCCTCATCTGTAAAATCTGGATAGTCTCTGAGGTCCCTTCCAGGTTCAGATTTGTGATTGCATGATCAAATCCTGCCTTAGACACTTAATAGCTGTGTGACCCTGGGCAAGTCACTTAACCTCTCAGCCTTAGTTTCCTCATCTGTAAAATGGGAGGTGGTGGCAGACTCAATGACCTCCAACTTGACTCGTAGCAATAAATCTGGGATCCTTTAGTCCTATGATCTGTGTTTCAAACCCGAGTGGGGGTATTAGCAATGCTCTGCTGCCATCTTCCCTCCCCAACCTCTCCTTCCCACCCGCATCAGCCCATCTCTCCACACCCAGGCACAGATGGCTCCCAGTAAAAGAAACCCACATGCTCGCTCAGGATTAACCAGACACATCCTGGGCCCATGCCTGTGCCCTCCGACTGCTTCAGCCAATGAGGCTAAGTGTTTAAGAATGGTTTCTTTTATCAGGTTTTTTCCCGGGGTGCTAATCCTTGCTCTAAGATAGGTGATGACAAGTGTGAGCTGGTGCTCGTGGGAGCCGGAGGCCAATCCCTATGTGGGAAATGAGGCTGCCCGAGACTTCATGCCGAGTTATGTTTCTTCTCTACCAAAAAGCCCACAAAGAAAGCCCAAACCTATGCCAATGGGAAACATCCATTCCCTAACCTGACTTGTATACTAAGTGATTGAGACAGTGTGCTGGTGGGCTTGGAGGGAGCAGACCTGGGTCCCACCCGGCTGTCCTTTGCTGTGTGAAGCCACCTAAGGTACTCTGGTCTTCTGATCTTTCCTTTCTTCACATGGAATATGGGAGTATTCATCATTCTTGATTAAAAAGCCTTTCGACATCCAGAGGAGGACAATCAGCCCAAGAGGTCAGGCAGTGTGGGTGTCTCCCAGAGCTACAACTGCCCATCTGGGACCTAGAAAAAGCAGTGACTTGTGAGGAAACAGGCTTTTGCCACTGGTACCAGCTTTGGGGAGCAGATGGGCCACTCGCACTCGGGCCTTGGGCCAGCATCTCATCAGGGCATAAAACTACTGCCCCGCCCGAAGAGTCTGGTCTCCACTGGTCACTGCTTTGTCCACTATCTCAAAGACTGGAGCCCCTGCTCCTGTGAAAGCCTCTTGGATCTTTAAAAAAGATGTGTGGCTATAACTGGAAAGGCCTGGTTGCGTGCGTGGAGGTAGGGGTGGGCTCGGGGCCAGACAATAACAGACAGAGACAGCAGCAGCATTTCTGTAACTTTCAAGATCTGATTCATATGATCTCACTGGATCCTCATGAGAACCCTGTCAGACAGGTGCTGGTATCACCCCTATTTTATACACGAGGAACTGGAGTCTCAGAGACTTGCCCAAGGGGGTTCCTTCTACCCTGGGGCTTTGGGGAAGTCCCATCAGTAAGAGAAGAGGGTTAGAAGCTTGGGATACAACTGTGCTCTAAGAAAAGAGGAAGGTGACAGTTTTAGATAAACAAGGGAAGACTTGTGTGAACTGATGCAGAGTGAGGTAAACAGAACCAGAGAACAATGTATGCGGCGATAATAACACTGTTAAGACAAATAGCTCTGAAAGCCTTAGGGCCTCTGGCCAATTCAATGAACAAGCAACATTCTAGAGGACCACTGATGAATCACACTGTCCACTTCGGGAGGGAGGGCTCAGGGTGCAGAAGGAGCCACAGATTTTTTTTTTTGGACATGACCCATGTTTTGTTTGCCTATGAACACTTGTTAAAAAGTCAGTAGGTGCAGGAAAGTGAGAGGAGTAAAAAAAATGCTTGAAAATTGAAAAAATAAAATTTAATTTAAAAAAAGGAGAGGGTTTGCAGATTTAGGACCAGAAGAATCTTTACTGGTCATCTACTCTGGCCCACTCCTTTTCTGGCTGAGGGCCAGAGAGGTTAGCAATTTGCCCAAGGTCACACAGCTAAGTAGGTGGTACAACCTGGAACCCTGTCTTGTTCCTCTGGCTCAAAGCTGGCCCCTTCCTGAGGCCTGGTCCATACCTTCCAGAGGCCCCATCCTCACCTAACAGGCAGACCTGAAAAGATGTGGGAACAAGTGGCTCCAGGAAGCCCAACGGCTCATGGGAGGGAGGAAGTGTCTTGGCTCACAGGGGATTCTTCTCAAGCAGCACTTTGGGTACCCGTTGATCTAAGACTGAAGAGAGTTTGGATCCTGCCTCAGTTTCTGATTCACTATGTGATCACAGCCAAGTCAAAGCCTCTGTTTCCTCCTCTGTGAAATGGGACTATTAATATTTGCCATCCCTCCTGCCTCTCGAGATTGTTCTGGGGGAGGACAAAAAATCTGTCCCTGTATAAATGAGCATTCTTTGGGGAATGAGGAAACTGAGGCAAACAAGGTTAAGTGACCTGCCCAGGGTCACACAGCTAGCAAGTATCTGAAGGTAGATTTGAACTCAAGAAGATAAAGCTCCTGCCTGTGTCCAGGCCCAGTGCTCGATCCACCTAGCTACCCAGGCGGGAACACAGTCGGTGCTTAATGAATGTTTACCGAATTTGATTTTCCCCTATTTATCATGCAGAAAGCTTACTTTGCATACATTTGCTTCCATGCTATTTCTCTCAATAGACTGTAAGTTCCTTGAGGGCAGTGACTATTTGTGGCCTACTTCTGGATCCCTGATGCTTACTTAGCATACAAGAGGCCCGTAATAAGTGTTTCTTGATTGATCCCAGAAGTAACAGGGAGGAGTTTTCTGGGCAGGGGCAGCAGATAAGTGCTTTAAGAATAGCAACTGAAGGATGAGCTGGGGTGTGGAGAGGCTGGAGGTAAGGAAACTGGGTGGCCTATAAATGGGGAGGACCCTGGCAAGGGAGTGAAGCTCTCTGGAGTCTTGTCCAAAGCTGGGGGAAGAAGGGCGGCAAGCCTACGGGGCAGGCAACAGCTGGGGCCACACAGACCAGCCTGAGGATGGACTGAGATCACTACTGAATCAGAGAACCAAAGCACTCCAGGGTCAAAAGGAAGCTGGGACCCAGGGGGCATCAGAGCAAATCCAGAACTTTAAAATGAGGGCGGTGCAACAGATTTGGATTGAGAGGACCCAGGCTCAAATCTCCCCCTCCTGACACTTCTTACCTGTGAGACCCTGGGCAAGCCCCTTAAATGTCTTTGGGATTCAGTCTCCTCATCTGTGACAAGAGGGAGACAAACTAGACATCACTTAAAGTTTCTTCCAGCTCTAATATCTTACCATACTATGATGCTTCCACAATGTCCTCCTCACCCCAGTCCTGACATCCCCTGTTCTAAGCTCCCTCCCAGCTCTGACATCCCCTGTTCTAAGCTCCCTCCCAGCTCTGACATCCCCTGTTCTAAGCTCCCTCCCAGCTCTGACATCCCCTGTTCTAAGGCCCCTCAAGCTCTGACATCCCCTGTTCTAAGCTCCCTCCCAGCTCTGACATCCCTTGTTCTAATGCCCCTCCTGACGCTGACGCGAATGCATGCCAGTTGTCTCCCCAAGCTACCCCAGCACGCTCTCTGTTTGTACCAGAGCTAATTAAAAACACAGCCTTGTGGCCTGGCTTGATGAGGACACACTCCATGAGGCTCCCAGCCTGCCTTACCCAAACAATTTAATGTAATAACTCCAATTGCCTAAAATGTTTTTCTTTGCTCCCTTCTCACAGCTGAGCTGCACCTGAGGGGTGAGGCAGCGCAGGCAGCTTTTCTCAGGTTTCATGGTGGGCTGTGTCTGGAATACCTGTCACCAGCAGGGTCAGGAGCAGCCAACTGTGAAGGTGGAGGCGGCAAGTGACATTCATGTTGGAAATGAGCTATGGCGGGGGGCGGGGGGAGGAGAGAGAAGCTAGGCCTAGGAGAGGCCATGTGCCGCCTGCAGAAACCCTCATTAGTGCTTGCCCTGGCTGTGGGGGTGGCTGAACAGGCTGCCTTTTATTTAGGGACCAAAAAAGGCTAGACCCGCTAGGCCCCCAGCAGCTGCCCAGAGGCCCTAGGCTCTCCAGGGCATTTTCTGTTATCAAAAGGAAATCTGTGCGGGGTCAGTGTCTCCCTGGCTGGGTCAGCACTCTGCTGCCCCTGTGTGGACAGTGCACAGGCCAGGAACACCTGGTCATCCTTCGGCAAAGCCATGAAGGAGATGCTGCTGGGTGAGGGGGTGTGGCCACTAAACTGCTGTGCAAAGCTGAGAAAGTTTCCTTCCCTTTCCAGGCCTCACAGTATGAAGTTTGGGTGGAAAACGCACAATGCAGCTGTCTGTGTGCACCCCTGATCCCCAGAGTGCTGTCCTGGAGCCCACCCTCTGAGGGCTAGGGCCCATTGCCAAGAGGGGACCTGGGGGCAGGGGCTGGGTGAGCTGGGGGTGGAAAGGGAGATTTTTTTCTTTCTTTGATCTTTAATTTTTTTATCCTGAATGTAAAAATCACCAAATAAAATAAGCACGGCCATGTCTCCAGGAGGACAGAAGTAGGGGAAGCTGCACATCTCCCATGGAGGCCAGCTCTTCTCTCTAACTCTCTCCCATCCTCTGCCCAAGGTCTCCTCCAGCTAGGCCAGCCTGGATCACTCACACACACACACACACACACACACACACACACACACACACACACACACACCCCAGGCATGGGCTTACTGGATCAGAGGTTTTCCTCAAGATTTCCTTACTCTGTATATACTTGGCACCCACTTTTCAGCACAGACACTCTCTCTTCCTAATAGAATGCAAATTCTCTGAGGGCAAGGATTATTTCATTTTTGTATTTATTTCCAGGGCTATGCACTGACTATAACTGGAACACAGTAGTCCCCCATCATCGTTAGGGGCTTCCCTCCAAAGCCCCTCTAGAGGAAAGTCACTGTAGAAAAGGGACAGGCAAGGTCTCATGGGCTGGTGGTGTCTCCCTAGCGCCCCCTGCTGGTTCTGTCCCTGGGCTTAGAGGCGCAGAAGATGAAACTGACCCAGACTCACAGCCACGCTCATTTCACTAGTTGGTTTTGTTTAATTGCTTCTGTTAAGTTACAAGAAACATTGTAGCAGAAGGTAATTGATTGGAAAGTGACTAAGTATACATTTAAAAAATTAAAAATAAATAAATGCCAGGGGGATCATCCTTGCACTACCTGTTAGTCACATTTGAAGTAAATCAGCACTTATTAAGGACCTACTGTGTACCAGGCACTGGGGACAGGGAGATAAAATGATGGAGCGCTGGACTCTGGGGATTAGGAAGGTTAGGAAGACCTGAGTTGGAAACCTGACTTAGATGTTTCCTAGTTACATGACCCTGGGTGAGTCCCTTAACCCCTCTCAGTCCCAGTTTTCTCATCTGTAAAATGGGGATAATCATAGCAACGATGCCCTCACAGGGTTGCTGCGAAAATTAAATGAGACAACATTTGTGAGATGCTTTGCCAAGTGCTCTGTAAATGCCGGCGGCGATGGCGATTGCCTTGTTGGAGAAGATGACAAGTGTGCCAAGGGTCCATCTTGTTCTAAGTACAATACTTTATAACGTGTTTTAGAGTAAAAACAGAAGAAAAACACATTTGATCCCACTTGATTTGATCCTTACACTAACCGTGTGAGGGAGATGTTATTATTATCACCGCTATCTTACGGATCAAAGGATCACACACAACTTCAGGGCTACCAAGGACCATGGAGCCCAAGCCCCTTCTTTGACAGATAAGGAAACAGAGGCTGAGAGAGGTTATGGGACGGGCCCAGTGTTTAGTAAATGGTAGGATCTGAACTTAGGTCTTCCTGACTTTAACTCCTGCCTCATACACACAGCCTCATTCCCAGTCACAATTTTAAAGTACTAGAGAAAGGAGAGTTAATGATCATTATCCCGGGAGACACATTTTCTTTGGCATTAGATCCATGGTTTGTTGTTCAGTCTTACTCTCTGTGACCCCATTTAGGGTTTTCTTAGAAAAAGATACTGGAGTGGTTTGCCATTTCCTTCTTCAGCTCATTTGACAGATGAGGAAACTGAGGCAAACAGGGTGAAGTGACTTGCCCAGGGTCACACAGCTAGTAAGTGTCTGAGGTCAGACTTGAACTCGGGAAGATGAGTCCGCCTGACCCCAGGCCCAGCGCTCTGTCCACTGCAGCCCCACCTTAGATCTCTGGGTTCCATCTCTTTGGAAGCAACTGGGCATGGAGCCAAGAAGGCTTCAATTCAAATCTCTCCTCTTTCATTGACTACCTTTATGACCTTGAGCAATGCACTTGCCTTTTCTCAGCCTCAAGTTTCCTCAGCTGTTAAGCAGGAATAATGCCCCCTGTCCCACTGATCTCAAGAGGATGTTAATGAGATCACAAAAGGTCTTGTCTCCACGGTGATGTGCAGACTTGACTGTGCACAGCAATGTTAGCTATGTGTTAGGCTATGCTGCAGATTGTATTCTCCACCCTGCCCCTCTCAAAGCTCCAACTTTTCTTTTTCCGCACAAGTCATCTTCATTCCCCAGCCCTAAAAGTATTAGACCCAACCACCCCCTCAAGGGATCCTGCTCAATCTCCTCCTCCCCTCAGCTAGAATGAGCTGCCTCCTGGACCCTCTGGAGACTGGCCTCCATCATCATCCCTCAATGGAAACTGTCCTCTCTCTGAAGTTACCATGATCTTACTGCCAAGTCTGATGGCTTCATTGTCTTCTAGCTCTGCTGCTTTCAACTCTGTTGTCTACTCTCTTCTGGTTACTTTTTTCCTTGCTGGGATTTTGATGATATCATTCTCTCCTGGCTCTCCTTCCATGTGTCTGATAACTCCTTCTCTGGCTCCTTTGGGGGCTCATGTCCATATCAACCCCTTACAAGGTTCTGTCCTAAGACTGAACTCTCTCTCTCTCCCTCCCTCCCTCCCCCCCTTCTCTCCCCCTCCCAAGGTTTAACTACTATTTCTATCCTGATGACTCCCAGATCTATATATCTAGCCTGTCTCTCCTCCCCTGAGCTAACACCCACGTTGCCTGTTGTCTACTGGACATATCAAACTGGATGTACCAGAGATATTTCCAACTCAACATGTGTAAAATGGCACTCTATCTTCCCCCCAAAATCTCACTTCCTCCATGCTTCACTATTTCCATCCAAGGAACTACTGCCCTTCTAGTCTCCAAGGTTCTAATCACAGCCTTATCCCAGACTCCTCACCTGCCCTCCTCTCATCTATCTGCCAGCTGCCAAATCTTGTCATTCCTCCTCAAACTCTACCACGTCTCTTCTATTTCACTGCTCTTCTCCACTCAGAAGTAGCAGGATACCTTGTTGGAGAGACAGGACACAGCAGTCATCCTTCCTAACTCCCTCCCCCTTTTAGAATGCCAGCTACTTGAGAGCAAGAATCTTTTATTCTTTTTGGAGTGGGTAGGGCAGGGATATTGGGGTTAAGTGACTTGCCCAAGGTCACATGGCTAGCAAGTGTTATGTGTCTGAGGCTGGATTTGAACTCAGGTCCTCTTGACTCCAGGACCTGTGCTCTATTCACTGCACCACCTAGCCTCCCCATCTTTTAATTCTTTATATCCTAAGCACCTAGCATAGGACCTGGCATGAAGTAGGCACTTAAGCCAGGTGGCTCCATAGTGCATACAGTGCCAGGCCTGGAGGTAGGAAGACCTGAGTTTAAATCTGGTCTCACATACTTCCTAGCTGTGTGACATCTGGGAACCTGTTTGCCTCAGTTTCCTCATCTGTAAAATGAGCTGGAGAAGGAAATGGCAAACCACTCCAATGTCTCTTCCAAGAAAACCCAAATGTGGTAATGAAGAGCTGGACAGGTTTGAAATGACTGAACAACAACGTTTATTAAATGCTACTATGTGTCAGGCAAAAGATAGTGCTTGCCCTCAAGGAGCTTACAATCCAGGTTTATCTGTGTCATCGATGAAAATGTTCAACAGGACAAAGGCCAAGCACAGATCCCTGGGATACCTCACTGGAAACTCTTGCTGACAATGGACTGTAACAACTATGCTTTACATCTGGCCACTTAATCAGCTCTGAATCCATCTGACTGCATTATTGTCCAATCTGTCCTCCCATATCCTCTCCAAAACAGCAGTGTGAGTCACTTTATCAAAAGTTTTGTTAAAATCAAGGTAAATTCTCTCCAGAACGTTCTCCTAATCTGCTGGGTTAGTGACTGACCCTCCGAAAAAAAGGAAATGAGATGAATCTGATATGACCTGTAAATGACAAAGCTAGGCTGGCTCTTGGAGATGCCTATTTCCTTTTCTGGATGCTCACGAACCACCCCTTTAATGTTCTGTTTGAGAGGGTTTCCAGGAATCAAAATCGAGCTCACTGGCCTGTAGCTTTCAGTCCTTTTATGAGAACTGGGACAATGTTTGCCCTTCTCTAATCTGATGGCCCCTCTCCTGTTCTCCGCAGTCTTTCAAGAAACGTGGCCAGTTCTTTCTGGACCCAAGGATGGGGTTTCTTTGGGCCAGATGACTTGAATCTCTCCAGGGCAGCTTGAGACTCTCTCCCTACCACCTTACTTACCTTGGGTATCAGCTCCCAGTTAGTCATTTTTGTCCTCTCATTTCCAAGGCAAAAGTTGTTTTTCTTTGCAGAGAAATAAACAAAGAATTGAGCGGTTTTACCATTTTTCTCCATTCTGTCATCACTTTCTCCATCCTTTCAGTGACTGTCCTTTCCTTACACTACAGCTTTAAACAGCACCCCTCTTTTTGGTGCCCTAATTTGTGCACCAACCTCAGTAGCTTCCGTGCTTTGTCACCTCCGACCCTTTTTTAATAGGACTGTGCTGCATTCTTTTATTTATTTTTTATTACTCTTCTTTCCATCTTTTGTACGTTTTTTAACAAGTCAAAGTTGGCTGGGGAACAGCCTGTGCATCCCCATCAATCTGTTCAAATAAATCCCATTTTTCCCTCTTCACTGGAATCACTGCCCAGGGCCACACAGCTGGGAAGTGTCTGAGGCTGGATTTGAACTCGGGAAGATGAGTCTAGGGGCCCAGCCCTCTATCCGCTGCACCACCTAGAGACACAGGCTTCAACCCAGCCAGTCCCAGTGACACTGTGAAGTCAAATGTGTCTCCTTGTGTTAGGATATCTCGTTCTTTTCCTTTGTTACCTAAACTATGAGCATTTGCGTACAGACTTTTGTTTGAGGCCGTTTTGGGGATTTCGTCTCCAGCATCTAAGTTGGGGGATACGCAGAGGCGGTCTTCCCCTTCTCTCCCTCTGAGCTGGAGATGAGGAAGGTTGGATTCTGGGGGATCTGCTTACTTGGTAATTAGGAAATAGTCAGAGGGCCCACTCAGGCTATTCATCTGGGGCTAAGAATGGAGTCACAGTCCGAGGTTAGGGTGCTGTCTGTCTTAGTGACAAAGCCAAGGGCAGAACTATGGCTTTTACCTGCCACTACACCTGCCCTGGAAGCTCGAATTCCCCGGGGCGACTCTCAACCCCCTACTATCTTTCCATGGGCAGGGGACGGAACAAGTGTGTGCAGTTTATTAAGAACAGAAAAACCCACAGACCTTGGGGGACCGTAAATTCCCAGATTCACGGAGTGTCAAACGTGGGAGAGACCTCAGAACAGAGAATGTCAGAGTTTGGGGGGCCCTTAGAATATGGAATGTGTGTGAGAACAGGGACTCTCAGCTGGGAGGGAGATCAGAGCACAAAATGACAGAAGGGAGAGGGTCCGTGGAGACCACCGAGGCTCAGCTTCTCATTTTGCTGAGGAAAGCGGGGCCCAGAGAGGGTCCAAGATCCTACATCACATAAGGGGCATAGCTGAGCCTCGACCCCAGGCCCAAGCAGCTCTTCCCCCTGCACCAAAGAGGGACAGGACAAAAACTGGAACAATGCAGATGTGGGGGTGGGGCGGGGCGGGGAAACAGTTGTGTCTGATGAACAGAGAGAGGTCGCTTCTTGAAAGGGTCGATTCCCACATGTGTGGCATGTTACAAAAGAAGATTCCAATAAAGGGGGAAAAAAGGGATGAAGAGAACCGTGAAGTCTCAAAACATCTGGCATTTTATAGTAAAGAGCAGGGCAAAATCACCCCCCCCCCCCCGCATCCATTACCGTCCTACAGAGCTGAACAGAACTGGTGGGACGGGAGATAAAAGCCCAGAATGGAGAGAGAAGAGGGAGGTGTGGGGGGCGTTCTTCTCTGTATGGCCCGAGCTCAGACTCAGTGGAACCAGGCATGGGGGTCCAAGGTTCCATCTGCCCAGGCCCGCTGGTCACTGGCAATGTGGCTGGGTGGGGGTAGGGGTGGGAGGCCATTAACTCCTTCTCTGCTGGTGTGCCTCATGCACCCTGAGAGACAGAGCTCTCAAGGGCTCCCAGGCTCAAACCAGGAATCTGGAGAGAAAGTTCCATGGGGGAAAGCTTCAGGGAATCCAGAAAAGGGAACAAGGAGGAGGCCGCCCAGCAAAGGAAATGCCTTCTCTTAACAGCATTGGCCGATGGCTTTGGCTTCTAACCAGACAAATACATTTCTAGTTAAGGATAAAATATATAGAGTTACAAGCGGCTGGCAAGGCCATTCTGGGACCAACTTCCCATTGTTTCAAGAATTCTCGCTTACTTTACAAGAATTATGGGGATGGCAGAGACCAAAACTGGTTTTTTCGCCATTTTTTAAACTAACCAAACCAGCTCAGTCAAGAGGAAGCCCACCCTTTGGTCAGGCCATCAGCTGCTGATCCATCCTTTGCTCTAAGCCCTTCTGGGATGGTTCTTTGTCCTGAGTTCAAATTCAGCCTCACATTTACAAGCTGTGTGACTCTGGGCGAGTCACTGCTTCCCTCAGTTTCCTCATCTGTAAAATGGGGGTAATAGTAGCACCTATTGCCAAGGTTGTTCTGAGGACTTAATGAAATAATATTAGTAAAGTGCTTAGCA
The DNA here is from genome assembly GCF_028583685.1 of Petaurus breviceps papuanus. Taxonomy (NCBI): domain Eukaryota; kingdom Metazoa; phylum Chordata; class Mammalia; order Diprotodontia; family Petauridae; genus Petaurus; species Petaurus breviceps. The sequence continues at coordinate 22,640,859 of NW_027185850.1, read as the reverse complement.
CACAGTAGGTGCTGCATAAATGGTAGCTGTGATGATGACCATGATAATGTCTCTACAAGTAGAATGTAAACTTCTGCTTTTTCTTTGTATCTCCAGGGCTTAGCACAATGTCTGGCCGACAAACGCTTGGGGGTTGATTCAGCCTCTTGATGTGGCGACTCCTTTTGAGAGAGCTCTAAGGCTTCTCTGTCCCCAGGTGGCCGGAGGGGCAGGGAAGCCCAGAACCAGCAGGCTCAAGGGCTCGGCTCAGCCTGTTCAGCTGGACTTCTCTTAATGCGAGCTGCCCCCGCCGGACTATTGGGGCACAGAACCCGAACCCCCCCCCCCCAATCAGCTCTAGAGAGGCCTGGGAGGGAAAGGTGAGGTCCTGGCATCCCTTACAACCAGACAATTCTCAGGGGACAGGGATCCAAACCAGCCAGGAGGCCAAGGTACTCAACCACAGGAAGTTCATGGGGCAGAAGGCGACATCTTCTTCTTTGCTCAGGGCCTCTGCTTTCACTGGTTAGGAAAGTCCCAGTGAGAAAACTCCATCCACCAAAGCAGATCGACATCCACCCTTTAAACTCCAAGTCTTGGACAGATGTTTGAGGCTCTCTGGAGCCTTGAAGACTTTCAAGAATCATAGAATGTGAAAGTAATCTCATTCTCTCCTCATTTTCCAGGATGTCTCTGTCTGATCTCTCTTCTCCTCCTGTCTGGGATTAGATAATCCTCTTCCTGCCTTTAGGATCAGGACCTCTGGCTTTACCTGCATAGGGTACTTCCATCATGGGAACACTCTCTAATGATGTAGATAGGCCACTCTTCCGTAACTCAGGAGTCTTAGAGTGTGTGGGGACACTGGGAAGAGCTAGACACCCTCAGAGTACCTAGCCTTCTGGTCTCCTCCCCGTCTTGTGACCCACTTAGACCATCGGCTTTGAGCTGGAAGGGACCCCAGAGGCATCTCTTCTGACCCATACCTGAAGGTGAGTCCTCTCTGCACCCACTGGCTTTATCTGAAGACCTCAATCACCCTGTTGTTTCAGCCTTGTCCAACTCTTCACGACCCCACTTGGGGCTTTCTTGACTTCTGGACTGTTTCCTTCTGCAGCACATTTTACAGACGAGGAAACAGAGGCAAATGGATTTCAGTGACTTGCCCAGGGTCACACAGCTGTTAAGTGTCTGAGGCCAGATCTGAATTCATGAATGTGAGTTCCTGATTCCAAGCCCAGTGCCCTGTGCTCTATGGTGCCACCTAGCTGCCTCCGGTGCGTACCTATGCACAGAGTAGGTGCTTTAAAAAGTAGGTGCTTAAAAAAAAACACTTTTAAGAGTTCATTACTCTAATGAAGGAGTACTTGAATTACACAGGACCTCAGAGGTCCTTCAGTCCAGGGTTTCATTTCATGTAGGAATTCCCTTTACGGTCTCCCCAACTTCCAAGAATTATGACCTCTCTGATCGGTCCTGAGTTCTCAGGTCAGAGGGGGAAACACTCAGCCAAGCTGCCAGTCACCCCAGACCCAGGCCACCTCAAACCCCAAACGAAATCAGACCTCGAGAGAGGGCCCTAACTTCCTACATGTGGCAGGACAAGGTTCAACGGGCCTGCTCTAAACAGCATTCGTCTAACCGCCAGCATATTCGTTTACATTCCTCCATTAGGCGAGCTTTCTTAGAGAAGTCCTTTCCCTATAGAACACTGTCCCAATTCATGTCGGGCCAAAGAAAGGCCTCCTGCTCCCCACCCACCAGGCCAGTTTGGGGAGGCAGCCCATTCAGGAGGAAATGGAACCAGAGAACCGCAAAAGGCTTCCTTTATTTGGTCCAAACTGTTCCACCTCTGAAACTCTTGTCTCCCCATCTGTTCAAGGAGGGACCCAGACCAGATCTTGGGAGATGGGCAGGTTTACAGACCTGACCAATGTTCTGCTGGGACAGGGCATGGCCAACAAGCCCACCCAAAGCACCCCTGGCCCACCCTCTCTATCTAGCTCACTCTCTCCTTTCTTTTAACACTTAGTGAACACCTGTTATGGGCAGGCATTCTTTCTCCCCCTCTCTCTTTCACTCGCTCTTTTTCTTTCTCCCTTTCTCCCCCCTTTTTCTCACTCCCTTTCTCTCCTTTTTTCCCTCTCTTCCTCTCCCTTTCCCCTCTTCTTCCTCTCTCAACGCTTCCTCTCTTCCCTCTCCCCTTCTCTTTTTATCTTCCTCCATCACTTTTTATCTTTCAGATCTGTCTCTCTCCTGCCCCTCCACTGCCCCCCTTCTTCTCCCCTTCCCCAGAGCCAAGGTTGGTGAGCCGGTCCTTCCTCCAGAAGCTGGTGCTGCGATGGCCACAGATGCAAGGGGCCTTTCCCTCCTTTTGTCTCCCTGCCTCTGCCCCAATTTCTGGGGAAGCTGCCTGGCCTCAGGCTGACAGCCCCAGCCAAGAGGTGGCCGTAGGTGAGGACGAGAAGCCCGTGACGCCCAGGGGGATAGTGAAGTGCTTGACCTCTGGGGCCGGCAGAGCTTCAAAGGAGGAACTGTAATTTCTGTTAGAAACTGCGTCTAGCTTGGTACAGTGTGATGGCCTGACTGGCCGGCCCTACCCTTGAGGGCAGAGATCCTGCCACTCTGTATTTGTGTTCCCAGGGCCAGTTCTGTGCCTGGACACGGGGGGTGCTTGATAAATGTGTGCTGATCTGCTAAGTAACTGACTACCCTGCTAAGACCCTACTTTCCAGGCCAGGCCCCCGCCCCCGTTCCCCACCCCATTCTCAGGCTGCTGCCATACTTCAGTGACTCTCTGTACTGCATTTGTTTTTCTCTTCATGTATGGTCAGTATTGGGTATTTGGAGAGGGAAGGACGAGAGGAAAAGCAGAAAGAGAAGAGGGCTCCTTGCTCTCTCTCCATCTCCAGACTCTGGGCATTTGCATAGGCTGTGCCCCATGCCTGAAAGGCTCTCCTTCCTCATGTCTGCCTCCTGGTTTCCTTCCAGTTCCAGAGAAAATCCCACAAGAGACCTTCCCCAAATCCTCTTAATTCTAGCAATGACCCTTTTTATTTATCCCATCTACAGCTTGTTTGAGCTTGGCTGCATGCTGTTTCTTCTAATGGACTGTGAGCTCCTCGAAAGCAAGAATCCTGCTTTATCCTTCTTTGGCACATAGTAGGTGTTTAATAAACACTGGCTGACTGATTGGCTGTGGTTCCAGGACCAGGAAAGAAGGGCAACAAGGGGATACAAGGGGACAAGGGTGGAGCACAGCAACATGGCAGCCAGTGATAAGGCCAGGGAGGCCAGGTCAGAAGATGCAGGGTCTGGAGGCACCCACCAATCAAGGCTTTTGTCCTTGAGGCCAAATGATGAATCAACTTGGGTTTATCTAGGGTCTGACAACTGAAGCCCGTTTCTTACTTGGATGTTGTTGTTTAATGGGCAGAAGAGGGACATTGCAGACCCAATCCCTGCCAGCTGCATACTGCCTTAGAAAACCACTAATTAAGATTCCCTATGTTACACTGCATTTTTATTTATTTTGTTAAATGTTCCCAATTGCATTTTAATCCTGCTTCTGCTCTCTAGGTTTGTAGGCTCCTGGGGCCCAAGGGTCTGACATCTCTGCTGAGGAAAGTTTATCTGGATTTCAGCAAAGCAGCTGAAAAATCTCCCAGGCTCTGGCTGTAGATGAGGTACAGAGATGTGGGCTCAGGGATGCTGTAAGGGAAGACTCAGAGCTGGGCAGGGCAGCTAGGTGGCGCCATAGTACATACAGAGCTGGGTCTGGAGTCAGGAAGACTCATGTTCCTGAGTTCAAATGCGGCCTCAGATATTTACTAGCTGTGTGACCCTGGACAAGTCATTTAACCCGGTTTGCCTCCGTTTCCTCATCTGTAAAATGAGCTGGAGAAGGAAAGAGCAAACCACTCCAGTAGTTTTGTTAAGAAAAACCACAGATGGGGTTATGGAGAGTCAGATACAACAGAAATGACTCAATAGCAAAAAAACAACATAAGCAAACATCTGCCTCCTAACAATGAGAGCTGACCATCGAGTGCTGACCTGGCAGCACAGGCTGCCTCTGGGGCTGACTGAGGTCTTCAGGTAAAGGCTAGACAGCCAATGGTTGTAGGTCAGAAGAGATGACTCCGGGGTCCCTTCCAGCTCGAAGCCTATGGTCTAAATGGGCCACAAGACAGGGAGGCTACAAGAAGGCTAAGTAATCCAACAGTGTCTCGCCCAGTTAGAAGCTACAAAAGCAGATTTCTGTTCCAATAAATGAATGATCCAAAGGCATTAATAAGCATGAATTCAAGTAAAGGCCCATTTAAGCACAGAGGATACAAATACAAAATACAGAGTCCCTGCCTACAATGGGATTATATTCAAATATCCAATCCAAAAGTGAGATGGCTTGCCCTGGGAGGTGATGAGCTCTCCATCACAGGAAGTATTCATGTGGGAACGAAATGGCTGGAATGAGGTGAGGGAGATTCCAGTGGGTGGGGCACTGCTCCCAAGGCCTTTCTATTTACCAGATGAAGATCCTAAAGGCATACATCCCACGTTTCTCCAAGTTTCCTTGTAGAGAAAGTAGCCTTGACTGCCATGTCCAATTTCAAGGGATGGGGCTCCTGGTGCTGTCACCTCCATCCCCTGCCCCTGAAGGGAGCTGCTAGCCTACCTTGCCTCCTGGGAAAGGCTTGGAAAGTAAGGCACTTCATCCAGCCCTGCACATGTGAGTTTAATCTTGGGGGGGAGGGGAAGAGAGGCAGCCCGTGGCCACCACACTAAAGGGCTCCCAATGTAAATTGAAAAAAATTCTATCCATATGATTAAGCGAGCCGCTTAAGGAGAAACACGTTGGGAAGTCGTCCATTGAGAAGAAAATGAAACACAGTCAAATGGGGGCTTTTCAGATGCTTTCGATGCAAAATTGCTGCCTTCAGAGCAGAGTGGACACCTGGAACCGATTAGCATTATGTCTCGAATAATGTAAAATTAAAACATTTAGCTTTGGCTTCTAAAATTAAATGGGGGAAAAAAGAGAGGCATGCCATTGTGCCAAGCCCACGGTCAGCATGGGGAGAGTGGCCCCGACCAGAGCAGAGGCCTGGCCTGCTGGCTCCTGGGGTCAAAGGAGCTGGGGGTACTGAGCACAACCCGAAAGACAAGAGAAGCTTGCCTCCTCAAACTGGGAAAGCTTTGGGGGGGAACATCCCGGGCTCACAGGAGGCCTCTGGGCTTGTCACCCTTCACACTGGGAATCACAGTCACAGAGTTAGAAGGGACATGAAAACAGGGACTAGAAGTTCAGAACAAGTTAGAACAGGAAGGAACCTTAGAACAAGGAACATCAGAGTTGAGAGGGGCTTTAGAACAGGGGACAGGAAGCTTAGAATAGAGAATGTCAGAGCTGGGAGGGAGCTTAGAACAGGGGATGTCAGAGCTAGGAGGGGCCTGAGAACAGTCAGAGCTGGGAGGGGCCAGAACAGCGGATATCAGAGCTGGGAGGGGCCTGAGAACAAGGGATTTCAGAGCTGGGAGGGGCCTTAGAGCAGGGGATGTCAGAGCTGGGAGGGGCCTGAGAACAGGGGATGTCAGAGCTGGGAGGGGCCTGAGAACAAGGGATGTCAGAGCTGGGAGGGGCCTGAGAACAGGGGATGTCAGGACTGGGAGGGAGCTTAGAATAGGGGATGTCAGAGCTGGGAGGGGCCTTAGAATAGGGGATTTCAGAGCTGGGAGGGGCCTTAGAACAAGGGATGTCAGGGCTGAGAGGGAGCTTAGAACAGAGGATGTCATAGCTGGGAGGGGCCTGAGAACAGGGAATTTCAGCACTGGGAGGGGCAGTAGAGCAGAAGTTGAATCTGAGATTTTCTTGTCTAAGCCCTTCACTGTATGGATGATAAAACAGGTTTCTTTAAAGTGCTGAACTTGGGAGTCAGAAGATCTGTGTTCAAATCTTGCCTCAGGAACACTTAAGTCACCTAAACTCCCTGTGCCTCAGTTTCCTCATCTGTAAAGTAGGATAACAGTCACACCTGCCTCCCAGGACACACTAGTATTTGTAAGCTGCTTCACACAAACGTTTGCTTTGTTATTATTATTCTGGTTATCTGTAGAGGGGAAGCTGGCACAGGGGTGGCTTCCACCAGACAGACAGTGGGACAGTTTCCAAGGTCTGTTACAACTCTGGAATTCTGCAATCTGCCCCTTAGAGATCATTTGATGCAAGCAGTCATTTTACAAGTGAGGAAATTGTGATGCACAAAGGGGATGCGTGGCCGACTCGGGACTAGAACCCAGGTCTCCTGCAGGGCAGGGATCATTTCGCTGCACCACACAGCCTCTCTATTAACCAACAGTAATACAAGAGCAGTAAATCACGGCGCATTACAGCGCGGCAGAACTGGAGAAAGGTGCGGCTGAGGCACAGTCACCGCATCGTTCCCATTCTGCCTCGCCGCCATTGGATGGAGCGTGTTTGGAGCCAGGGAGCCCCTGCCCTGCCTCACGACCCTCGGGGAGGTGACCGAGCCTGACTGTGGTGAAGGCTCTTGGTTGGTGATCTGACGTGACCACATTCAGTCCCTCACAGGCCCCTCAAGGATCATGCCAAGCAGCGCCGGCCCCCCGTGCCATGGGAATCCCATGTCGTGTCCGTCTGAGAAGGTGAGCCTCCCCTGGAGGTCCTGAGGACGTCTCCCCTCTGTGCTTCCCAGAAGAGGAGGAATCTCGAGGGATGGTTCTCCAGAACATCAAATAGCGCTGCTGAGTGCCAGATATCCCAGATGCACGACTCCCCAGAGCGGCCACAAGTTCTCAAAAGAAGAATCTCTATCATTAAACAACCATATGAAAGAGGGCTTTAAATCACTCATCGGAGAAATAAAAATCAAGAGCGCTGAGGTTTTACTTCATCCTCAGCAAAGTGGAAGAGGGAGACAAAAGGTAGAAGTCGCCAGCGTTGGAGGGGCTGTGGAAAGGCAGGAACACTATATGTAATCATGTGAGAGTGAGTTTATATCATTTTCATAATTTTATATATAGTTTATTGTTGTTATTACAGTTAACACTTAGACAGCACCTTAAAGTTTGGCAAAGAACTTTATGAATGTCATCTCGCTGGATTCCCACCCCAAAGCCGTGAGATAGATGCCGCTATCACCTCCCTCATACAGACGAGAAAGCAGAGCCCAGGAGATCGGATGTGTCTTTCCCAGGACCACACAGCTGGCATCCGAGGAGGGATCCAGACTCCAGTCCTCCTGACCCCACGCCCGACACCCTATTGCCTGGGGGTTGTCAGTAACAAACAACCCGAAGGTGATGAAATAGGACCGTTCTGTGAAAAATGACAAATATAAAGAATTCAGAGAAGCCTGGGAAAACGTGTATGAACAGATACAGGGGCAGGTGAGCAGAACCAGGAAAACCGTATCCAAGAGGACTCCAACCACATACACCAAAAGAAAATAAAGAAGGGAAGTGAAATCTGTGGGATTGTTGTGCCCAAGCCTGCCCCGGGACTGTGGAACCCGCATGTCTGTCAGGCAGAGATATCAGAATGTATTAAGATGCCCTGAATGACTTTCCTTCTTTGTTACGAGAGATGGCTCACTGGGTAAGGGGGAAGGGAGATGCTTCAAAACGAAAATGGCATAAAGAGATGGCAATAAAAACGAGGTGAGTTTTTTCCCCCAAAAGGAAGACCTTGGAAAAATAGAGAGACCTGCAGAGTTTGGCCTCAGTCCATCAGACAAGAGGTCACAAGTCATCAGGATTGGCTTGCTGAATGAATAAATGAATGAATGGGAGGAAAACAGTACTGGAGACTGGAAGGAGAGCAAGCCAAACCCAGCAAGGATGAGCACGATGACCACTTGAGAGACAAAGCCCCAAGAAGGGATCGGATGCTGGTATCAGGCAGGGGTAGGTGTGGAGAGCACCTTCATGGGGGTAGGGCTTCCTCCATATGCCCAGGGTGAGTTCAGATGCCAGTCCCAATGTTGTGGGACTTACTGTAGCCCTCAGTAAGTTTCTATGAGCCTCAGTATTCTCACCTGTAAAGTGGGCATAGCAATAACCCTCATATGACTGTCTTCATAGAGGTGTGAAAAAAAATGTTTAATGAGTCTTGAGGAATCAGAAAACTGAGCTGCCTGAGAGAGGGGAGGAAAACCAAGAGGAAGCAGGGTTAAGGGAGGAAGAGGGGAATGAGCAAGGTCAAAGGCCGCCAAAGCTGTAGAGGTCAAGGAGGGGAAGGAGGAGCAAAGGCCATAGACTTTGCTGGTAAGAGATGTCTGGTTACATTAGAGAGCTCAGAGCGCTGCTGGGAATAAAATACTTTATAAACCTTTATCTACCGGTAATATCCCTATTCGACAAATGGGGAAATAGAGGCTCTTACTGAATGAAGTAAATCCTTGCTGCATGGTCCTGATTTCAACCTTATGACTTCATGTCCAAAGGAAGGAAATATAGAAGATGGGAATGTCTATTCTCAGGATCGGGCTGCTCTGTTTAACACATGATGGGACCAGATTGTTTCAATCTCTGCCAGAGGCGTGAGATCGGAAAAGAGGCGGAGGGAGGCCAATGTCACAGGGAAGGACCACATGGAAGACCCAGCTTAGTTACAAGAGTTGGGCATGTCTGAGAACAAGGAAAGCTTCAGAGCAGTGTGTCCCTGCCTTGTAAATGGAGATTAACAGTCTTCTACTCAAGTTATATGAGAGAACCTAATGCTGGAGAATATCAGAGCTGGGAAGGGCCTTAGAACAAGGAAGGTCAGGGCTGGGAGGGGCCTTAGAACAAGGAAG
>NW_027185850.1:22601050-22632054 GCF_028583685.1 Petaurus breviceps papuanus | reverse complement strand
ACAAGGAAGGTCAGGGCTGGGAGGGGCCTTAGAACAAGGAAGGTCAGAGCTGGGAGGCGCCTGAGAACCGAGGAGGAAACAGTGGCCCACCCAAAGGTGATGCAGGGGCAAAGGCTGCCTTAAAGTGTCTCCTAGCTGGCTGAGGAACACACTCACTGACACCCACCAAGTGTAAAATTTTAAATGGAGCAGAGGCCTGGGCAGGAAGCACCTCAGACCGCATGAGAAGCCTGGGCCTTGGTGTGCAGTCCCGGCCTCACAGGGAGTGTCCATCACCTGAGCCAACGGCCTTTGTTCCACCTTCCTGTGTTCCTTCATCCTCTGGGCTCCAGCCCTGGCAGGTGAGAAGGTGGACCCCAGAGCGTGGCCCGGGACGGTCAGGGTGGCTGGCAAAGGTCACGGTCCTCACACCCAGGGTAGACTTTGCTGTGAGTCAGTGACGAAGCCAGGCTGGGCTGAAGCAAACATGGGCTTCTCTCCCTCAGCTCATGCATTATCAGTCAGGGGGTTAGACTGAGCCTTTTGTAAGGATTCTCCCATCTCTGATTACCTATGTCCTACCATTCCATGTTCTAAGGCCCTCCCAGCTCTGCTATTCTCTCTTCTAGGTTCTCTGGGTCCTACACAATTTTGGAATTTTGTTTGACTCTGTTCACATTCTCATTCAATCTGCATGTATCAAGGCACCTTCTAGGTCCCTAACTCTTCAGGGAACCAGTCCCTGCCCTCACAAGGTTCACAGTTATGGGTAAAGAAAAGAATGGTCGACTATAGACTGGAGGGCATTTTAGATCTGGTAAGGGCAGAGTTCGAAGGCCTCAGAATGAAGGCTGGCTTGGACAAGAGGAGGAAAGGCTCCCCTCTCCCTTCTTTGCAGAGATGGGGGGGACTTGGCATAGACAGTCGGACTCAGGTGAGTTTTGATGAACTTTTTTCCTGTGTGTCTTACCTGTGGGTTGTTGCCAAACTGTGCTCCCCACACTCTGGCCAACTTCTTGTACCCACTGTGCCAGAGCTGAACTCTGCCCCGGGTCCCTTGGATCTCTCTCAGGGGAGCTCTCCCCCAATCCTACTGAGAACTGGGCCTCTACAGCACTTCTAAGCCACGCCCACCTATCTCCTGCCCCCAGCTCCCCATCACACCTTGACTTCCACCATTAGAACGTAAGCTCCTTAAGGAAAAGGCCTGGGTTCTAGCTTCCACCTGTATCCCCAGGACTTGATTCAGGATCTGGCACGTAAGAGCCCAACAAATGCTTTGCCATTCACTAAACTGATTATTTGTATTCTCTGTTACAAGGGATGTCTATATGGGCAAGGGGGCATATTTAGAAGTGAAGATGATGTTAAAACAAACAGCATCAATACTTTGTTCTCTAATTTTTTAAATGAAAGGCTAAGTAGGATCCTGGGTTCTAAATTAGAATCTACCTGGGAGCTGGCCCAAGAGGGATGTGACCATCCCAAGAAGGAGATTGTTAAAACAAAAAATACAAATGCCTCCTGTGATGAGAGAAAGGGGGAACTATTTAAAGAGACCTCAAAGATCAACTCAGATGTTAAAGAAGGTGAATACAAAGGCAGATCACAGGAAATAATCACTGAAACATGACATGGTATTATAAAAACAATGTCAGCTCTGCAGAAACTCATTTTGAGCTGAGGCTGCTGGGTCTGTTTTACCTTTATTGAGGGCAGAAGAAAGTTTAAAGAAGGAAGAGGAACAGGGCTTGGTGTAGATGGGACAAGGACTTCAAAGAGGTGATCAGCAAGGGAAGGAAGAAATACTCAACTCTTACTTTGCTACAGTCTTGTCTACCAAGAACAAGCTTTGGCTAGGGAGTACAGAATGGAAGATGGTGAATTCAAGTCTGAGATAAATGAGATATCAAGAGAAATTCTTTGCTATTCTTGAGGAACCAAAGCCCAGACAAACAACAGCCACCAGCTGTAAAAAGGCTTGGCATATTAATAGCCCAACTGCTATTAGCGTTCTTTGAAAAATTCTTGAGAATGAGAGAGGTAAGGGTAGAAATCAGATAACATCTGTAAAGTGCTTATCATAGTGTCTGGCATGACACAATAGGCACTTAATAAAGGTTTATTTCTCATCCCAAAGGAGAGAAAAGCAATGTCCCCATTTTCAAAGCAGGGAAAAGAAAGGGTGGCGGTCTTATAAGGACTGGATCCAGGTCAGGGAGCTTGACTTTGATTCCTGGCAAGACTATTGCTAAAAGGAAGGTTTATATAAAAGGGATCACTCTGAGTCATTGTTGCTTCATCAAGAACAGATTAACCTCATTTCCTTCTTTGATAGGACTGATAGACTGGAGGAGCAGGGAAATGCTATGGGGTTCAGCCCAGCTTCTGGTCAAGTCCCTTGGTTTATCCTCGTGGAAAGGATGAAGAAATGTGAAGTGGCTGATAATGGTGACAGCAGGAGGATTTGTAACTGCACAAAGTGGTTCCAAGGAGTGGAGATTTATTTCAACAGGTGTCAATCTGAAGGAAACTCTGTTGTATCTTCTCCCTGAGACTTCTGCCTTTTACGTGTACCACTTTTATCAATAATGAAAAGAAAAAGACACAAATGGCAGGATTATCAAATTCTCAGATGACATCAACTTAGAAGACAAAAATTGTATTCAAAAAGATCTGGAGAGGCTAACAAAAGGAAGCAATGCAGACAAATGTAAATTACCATACTTAAGTCCAAAAATTCAATTGCACAACAAAGAGAAGTTGGAGCTAGGCGGTTATTCTCATGAACACAATCTCAGTTTTGGTTTTTTTTTAAGTGGGTTGCTTGCTCAAGAATTCAAAGTGAAACATGAGAGGCAAAACATCCAAGGTGATTTTAGGATGCATTAAAAGAGACACTTTAACCTGAAAAAAAGAGGTGATAATTCCATATTCCCTGCCATATTTAGAGTACTTTGTATAGTTTAGGATGCCAGATTTTAGGAAAGACAATAAATCATAGCATCCAGAGTGGGGTTGACTGGGATAATTAGAGGACTGAGACGAGGCCATAGAAGGATGACTTGAAGAAGCCTAGGAGAAGAGAAGACCTAGAAGTCACCTGATCACTAACCTCAAGTTGTCAATAAACATTTATTAAGCACCTACTATATGTTAGACACCATGTTAAGTGCTGGAGACACACCCATTAAGTGTGAGCAGGACTTTTGTGAAGAAGAGAGCATAGACTTAGTCTGCTGGGCCCCAGAGAGCAGAGCTAGGAGCAGAGAGGGAGTGGGTCCAGGAGGCAGTCTGTGACTCAGAGGGGAATCTTCCCAACACTGGCCAACAGTAGAATGAGCTAAGAGGTTTTCCAGTGGAGGCTGGATGTAGAGACGTGGATTGGCCAAGATGTCCTTGGTGATGATGGTTCTAAGCCTCCTTGGGCTCTAGCTTTAACTCAAGAGGACAGCTGGGAGTCAGAAGCTTGGCTCTTGTCATTCAGCTGACACCAACCATAAGCAGTCTTCTAAGGTTTGAAAAGCACTTATCAATTTTTGTCTCACAAGGATCCCTTCACCCATGGATTAGTTAAATGGCAGCTATGTGGGCTCATGGCTAGGAATACAAATCCCAATTTCAGAGATGAAGATTCGGAGTCTTTCAGAGAGAGGAAGCTTCTGTGACCACAGAAATTCTATGACAGGGATTGTTTTAATCCCCTTCTTCCCCCAGGGCCCAGGGACTTTTTCAACATAACTAACTACATGAGTGCAGACATGCACACAAAGATGCCATATGTATACACATACACAAATGCTTACCAAATGACTCACTGACTAATCATAAAGACCCACACATGAACACATACATGAACACAAACACACAGGTGCACTCCAAAACAAATAAAACACCTAGAAATATGGACACATAAACCCATGAATGAGCATGTAGTGGCATTAGCCCCATCAGGCCACACAAAATATACATACATGATCACAGAGACATACATACAGACAAACCCATGCCAACAGGGTACAAAGGAAAAGCAGCTAGACCCCAAATTTCCACACCAGATCACCGGGTTAGCGGTGGAGGGGGCAACATTTCTCACCATCATGGATACCTGTTGACCCTTTCCAAAGAGCTGGGGACCTGGGTTCAAATCCTGATTCTCTGATTTGTTTCCTATGCGATGGAGGACAAATCACGTGGCCTCTCTGACCCATAATTTCTTCATCTATGAAATGAGTGGGTGGGCCTGGGTCACAATGATTGCATAACACTGGTCCCACACAAAGGGGCACTGGGGAGAGTTTCTCCAAGCCAGGGCCCAAGCCCTCTCTCTATGTGCTTGCTGTGTGGCCTCCTGTGGCCTCCCATGGCCCGACCAGGTGACCTTCGGTGACATTTCCATACCAGCCCCCTGGTCGGGGGTGGGGGGAGGAACGTCATTCTCTCTCCTCATCCCCAAATGTCTGTTTGCCTTTTCCAAGAACTCGTTGTGGTCCACGTCAATTATCATTAAGGAAAATCAGAGGAAACTCTGAAAGTCATCTGAGTTTTTTCTTCCCTTTTTTATTTTTCCCTCCCTAAAAAAAAGGGGTGGGTGGGTGGGGGAGGGAGGCAAAGACACCAAGCTTTGTGGTCGACTTAAAAGTATTTTAATCATCAATGGAAGGAGAGGGGGAACCTCCAGGAGAAGAAGGGGGAATGTGGTTACTTGGGGACTGTGGTTTCCTCAACTATGCGCTAAGGCATTTTACAGCCCTAGAAGAGGCAGGCAAATGGTGGAGAAGTGGCACCACAGAGGCGGACACGGGAGAGAGCCACTCTCCAGCCGGGCTTCCTTCCTTGTCTTTGACAAAGCAGAGTGCCAGGTCTGAGTTCAAATCCATCCTCTGACACGTACTAGCTGTGGGACCCTGGGCAAGTCACTCACCCTCTATCTGAATCAGTTTTCTCTTCTGCAAAATGGGAACGATAAGAGCACCGTCACAGGATTTTTGTGAAGATAAAATGAGATCCTATTTGTAAGGTGCTTAGCAGAGCACGTGGAACCTAGTAGGTGTCTAATAATTGCTTGTTCCCTTCTGTGTATGTATACATATTATATATACATATTAATATATTATCACATGATATAATAACACTATAATTATTACATTATACATATTTTCCATACATGTGTATGTCTGTAAACTCATACAAGCATGTATGCATGTACAATTCACCTCAACAAGCATTTAAAGTGCCTACTATGTAGCAGCACACGGATGGACAGGCATATTTCCACATGTGTTTGAGCCTGTACTATGTTTGTGTGTCTGTTCACATGTGTGTGCTGGTATTCACACACGACGCAAAGATTGCTTCTGCTCCCATCTAGGCTCTGCCACATAACAAATGTGTGACCTTGGACAAATAATTCCACTGTTCTGAGCCTCAGTTTCTTCATCTGTAAAATGAAGGAAACAGACTAGGGTGGGCTCGAAAGTTCCTTCCAGCCCTAAAGCTGAGGATTCTATGACTGCAAGTGACCTTAAGTAAATACTGTAGCACTTTAAGGTTCGCAGTGATTTACCTGTTATCTTACTGAAGGCTTTCAACAATCCTAGGAGGCAGATACAATTATCAGTTATCAGCAAATATCAAATACAATTTTACAGATGAGAAATCGGAGTCTTAGAGAGGTTAGGAGTTGGAGGTAGGATTAGAACTCAGGTCTTCCAAACCTCATCCAACATGTACCTGAGAAGAAACCCCCACTAAGAACAGAGGTCCAGTTTTACTTACTGGCCCCAGGCCACATGGGCCTGACTTTGACCTGAGGCCATCTGACTTCAAACCCATATCACCAAGGTGGTGTGGGGCAGTGGGCAGCACCCTGGGCTTGGGGTCAGGAAGAACTGGTTTCCAGTCCTGACACTTCCTAGCTGTGTGACTGTGCATGTATCACTTAACACACCTACCTCTGGGCCTTCAGCATCTCCCAAGGACTTATCTACCAAGTCACAGAAGGATGCCAAATGTCACTCTTCAATGCTTTGAGAAAGTTCTGGAGATAACCTTCCAGAACGTTCCTCAAAATGTGGGCAATTATTGGATTCTCTGTTTGGAGTCAGAAGGGTGTGCAAGGTCTTCTGGGCCAACCCCAGAAGATGATTGAGCCTCCAGCAGGGACATCTAAAGGGCCATGGAGGCCCACTGGAGAGGGGCAGGTCCCAAGTATCACACCAGGGAAGGAAACAAGGCCAGAAGGCTGGACCTAGGAGCCTGAGCTGGTGTCCTAGAAAAATGCTAGACAGTCTTGGTAAAGAGAAGGTGGTGACCAGCTAGCTAGAAGAGGGAGGGGGGACATCCACAGAGTGCAAATGGCTTTGAGAACAGGTGGTGCCAGGCGCACCGGGTCCCCCCTTCTTCACTGACAGCCTCACTGGTATCCCTGAATCACAGCACTGGGGAATCAGAAGGGACCTCGGTAGCCAGTGGGTCTGACTCACACTCTTCTCCTGGAAGAGAACTCAGTATGCAGGCATCCAGTCTCTGCTCAAAGACCTTGAGGGTGAGGGGCAGCCATCCCGTCCTGGGCTGCCCATTGTACTATGGTATGGCCCTCACTGGTGGGAAGATCTTCCTGACTTCCAGCCTCGGTCACCTCTTTGTTCCTGGTTGTGTCTATAGGGGCCAAGCAGACTGGCAGAGTCAGGGGATGCACAGTATAGGTAGGAATTAATCTAAATCTAACAATGTGTGTAACAAAGTCTCTTATGGTATTTTTTGTGAAGAAGATGGAGAGATGTGAGCTGAATATTAGCAAAAGGCAGTGTATTTGGAAGTGATTAAAGAGAAAAAGAACAGGAAAGAAACATAGAGAAAAAAGAGAGATATGGGGGGGAGACAAAGAGAGAAAGAGAAGAGAGAAAAGGAGGAAGAGAGAGAGACAAGGAGGGAGGGTCAGAAAGAGAGACAAAGAGAGAGGGGGGGGAAGGGGAGAGAGAGAGATGAAGGATGGAGAAAAGGAGAGGAGAGAGGCAGAGACCACAACAAAACAGACACCAGCTTAAAGGTCTAATCTATAATGAATCCAGAATGGGGCAGGGGGGAAGGTGCATTGCTGGCCTCACTGTCACCCACACCTGGTCCCTTGGTGGGCCAGCTGGGAAGGTGACCACTGGGTGGACACAGTACCCACTCCAGCATCCCACAGGAGATCTGGGGGCCTTGGAATGCAGCCACACGGTGGACTGCTGTCCTGCCCTGGTTCTGGCTGCCAGCCTCAAGCGGGAGGCCTCAGAGGCCCAGGGCACCTTCCATCTGTGATGCGTGGCTGTCTGTGATGAGAGGCCCTTTGAGCTATGGCTATGGATGAGACTTGCTCCTCTGTTCAGGCCCAGGCTTCCCCAGTCTGTTCTCTCTGTCCACAAAACCAGGACCACAGATGTACAGTATGGGAGAGCCAGGTAGGACCTGGGAGATCATCTGATCCAATTTTCTGGATTTCATGTACACATATACACACACACATCTAGCACACACAAAGAGCAAGTCCCCCAGGTTCCCCAGACCCCCACCATTCTACACCCAGAACTTTCACCTGCCTTTTTCCATCAATGCTCTGCAGAACAAAGGCTTTTCAGAAAGCTACCTTTCAGAAATCCCAGCCCAGCAACCTGGATCCCAGAAGAGTAAGAGGGCATAAGGTGCCCTCCTTAGGGGCACTGGTTCAGAAATTAACTCAAAGCAGGGCCATCCATCCAGATCCAAGGGCCTGCCCTGTCCATCACGCCAAGCTGCCTCCAGTCATGGGGCTCTGAGGCGGCTCTTTCTTTCAGAACACACAGAACAGGGGTTCAGCCTAAAAGCAGCCTGCTTTGGGGGGTACCAGGTCAGAGTCGGCCTTACAATTCGGTTCAAGACAACAAGAAACATGAAAAAGCAGCTTTGTGCCAGGGTCCCTGCGCTCAGCGCCAACGAGACAAAGGTAGAGTGTGGGGGTGGGACACCCCCAGAGAAGGACAGCACAAGGAATTATGGGGCAGGTGAACAGGAGAGGCTGCCGGAGATCCAGCCCAGGATGGGACATTCCACATCTCTCCCCCTCACACCAACACCTGAGCTGAGGAGCTCAGCGGTCATTGGCTCCAACGGCCTCATTTTTACAGATGAGGACTCTGAGCTGCAGAGAAGGTAACCTCTAGGGTCACACAGCTCGTAAATGTTGAAAGCAGGATTTGAACTCAGATCCTCCTGACTCCAAGTCCAGAGCTCTAGCCATTACACCACCCAACTGCCCTCCTCACCTCACTCCTGGACCACCGCAAGCAGCCCTCCTACCTCCAGCCTCCATCTGGCCTCTGAAAGCAAAGTTCCTAAAGCAGTGATCTGACCAGGCTACCCCCTCATTTAAGAGGTATCCCCAGTGTGCACAGTGACTGGCACCCAGTAGGGGCTCATCCGTGTTTACTGAATGAATGCTTCTAGGATCAAAGACAAACCCCTCTGTTTGGCCTTTACAGCTCTTCTTTCCCGCTGGCTTCCAACACCTGCCATTAATCTGCATATATTTACTTAGGAACATGGTGTCTTCCTGGACAGAACGTAAGCTCTGTGAAGGCAGGATCTATGTTCTTTTGTCTTCAAGTCTCCAGCCTCCAGCACAGTGCCTGACCCACAGTAGGAGCTTAATAAATGTTCACTGACTGAGACCGGTGTGGTCGCTATGTGGCTGGGCCCAGGGGAGTCGGTTTTCAAGCCCAAGTGGATGGCCACTTGTGACTGCAGTAGAGGGGCTTCTCCTCCAGAGGCCCGGTGGGGCCAGACCACTGGTGTTTCTGTGTAGTGCATCTGACTGACTGTCAAGCAAGGAAAGCTGTTTATTAATGGTGAATTAATCAGGCTGTCTTCTATTGTTGCAGCTGAAGAAATGCGTCCAGAGAAAATAAACTAGTTTAAGGCCATTAGCCCTTTAGTTCAATTAAAATCATATGCTCCTGGATTTCTATCAGTATCTGACAGTATCCATCACTGTAAAAAGCCATTTTCAAATATAAAATATGTAGTTCCATTGCTGTTGTTAAGTTGTGTTTGACTGTCCGTGACCCCTTCTGGGGTTTTCTTGGCAAAGGTCCTGGAGTGGTTTGCCATTTCCTTCTCCAGCTCATTTTACAAAAGAGGAAATTGAGGGAAAACAGGGTGAAGTGACTTGGCCAGGGTCACACAGCTATTGGTGTCTATGGCTGGATTTGAACTCAGGTCCTCCCAACACCTGTCCCAGCCACTCTATCCACTGCCTCACCTAGGTGCCAAAATCTCATCACAGATCAGCACTAACAGATGAAAACTACCAATTGATTGTGATGACTGGGAATGTTAACAATGGACCCTCTGTAAGTTAAATGCTATCCCCCCCACATGCTGCGTTCTTCTCATTAGCAGAGCTTTACTACAAAAATTGTCCTTCATTATTATTAGTCATATTTTAATTTCATCAAAAAGATCTGGAAATCTGTTTTCTCTCTTGTTATAGAAGTCCCTATATCACATCCATAGCTCTGCACTTGTCCCCAAAAGTCTAAAATATGTACTCTCGGGTCCTTTAAGTCTGTTGACCCTTGCCTTAGAATGTCAGAATTGGAAGGGGCCTGAGAACACAGACCATCAGATCTGGGAGGGCCCTTAGAACAGGGAATGTCAAAGCTGGGCGGGCCCTTGGCTCCCAGGATGTTGGAGCTGGAAGGACTTTCAAACACAAACTGGACGAGCTGGAGAGCCTTGCTAATTCCCTCTTGGACAAACAAAGAAAATTAGGCTCCTGGAGGCGGATCCAGGACAGCTATCCCTGGAGCTCCCAGGCCAACATCTGACCGTCCTCCAGATGAGATCTGCTGCATTCCTCTTGGCAAAGCCTATGATTCAGGCCAGACCAGTTTGGGGGGCTTCAAGAGTGAAGGGTGGGCTGCTAACCCACTCCCTCCCTTTATTGCTAACCCTCCCTCTGGGTCACATAAGCAAACCCCCAAGTCAGCCTTGATTTGTCACTGTGTGGGCTAGTGGGGGTTCTGATCCAAGGGCCCCATCAACTGGGCGCGTGTCCTATGCCAAGAGGGCAGCCCTCTGAGGGGTTCTCAGCATTCCCAACACACCCTGAGGCCAGCCTGGGAAGCCCAGCCTTAGCCGCCTTCTCCCTGATCTCATTCCCTCCTGGCTGTCCGTGCTCTAATTAGGGGCTCTGATTTCCATTTACATTAATGGTACTTGACTGACAGTAACACAAGCCGGCTCCCACGCCTGTGGGAAAGGGTCCTGGTGATTTATGGACCTTCTGCTGGACCGTCAAGAATGACTTCAGTGGGACACATGGAATACATAAGGGCTTATTCAGAAATCAGACATTTGCAAAGAAACTGGAAACAACTTGAAATATACCATTTGGAAATGATAATGTTCTTCATGAGAAGGGACAGATCTTTACCTTGTCTATCTGATCCAACAGGGAAAAAATGAGGAGAAGCCTTTCTAAGTGTCATGGGAGCGACAAGATGTCTCACAGTAGCTGCTGGAGACTTAGGAAGCTGCTTGTCTGGTCCCTATGGGACTCTGCCGGTCCAAGACATACCTGATGCCTGAGCAAGCATATATTAAACACCTACTGTATTCCCTACATGACTCTACTGGTCCAAGACATACCTGATGCCTGAGGAAGCATCATCCAACCAAGCTAACACTAGGATTCCAAGATCCTATGTTCATCAGTGAGCAAGTATCTATTAAATGCCTACTGTATTCCCTACATGACTCTGCCAGTCCAAGACATACCTGATGCCCGAGGAAGCATCTATTAAACACCTACTGTATTCCCTACATGACTCTGCCGGTCGAAGACATACCTGATGCCTGAAGAAGCATCGTCCAACTGAGCTAACGCTAGGATTCCAAGGTTCTATGTTCATCAGTGAGCAAGCATCTATTAAACGCCTGCTGTATTCCAAGAACTCTGCTAGATATTGAAAATACCAGGACAAAAATGAAACATTCCTGCCTTCAAAGGGTCTACAGTCTCTCTGGGAAAGACAATGTGTACCAAAACTTGAAGACAACTAGCATGTTCAACACTCTGTCCTCCAGGTCAAACATCTGTAGGTCACAGAATTAGAGCTAGAAGGGAACTCAGAAATCATAGAAGGAAGGGAATAAGCATTTATTAAGCACCTGCTGTGTGCCAGGCATCACATTAAGCACTTTGCAAATATTTTCTCATCTGATTCAACCCCTGCATTTTACAGTACTGTTGGGTACGCTGAGGCCCAGTTTACAGCGTTAAGTGACTTACCCAAGGTCACATAAGCAGTAAATACTTTCAATGGTCCAGCTGGGATTCAAACCCAGATCTCCTGAGTCCAAAGTCAATGCTCCTTTCGTGTTATTTCCATCTTGATCAACAGTTCCCCCAACTAAACATACTGTGTACCCAGACCTTAAGATTCTTTACCATCTGAGCCACTCCATTCCAGAGGACACTACCAGGTGGTAGTTGACCAGAAACCTTGGTTTTAATATCAATGAAAACCTATCGAAGAAAACTGTGGTGGGACAGATGTGGGACAGCTAGTGTCAGATTCAGAGAGACTGGGGTTCAAGTTCTCACTCTGGCATCAACTGGCCATGTGACCCTAGGCAGGTCAATTAACCTTTCTGTGGCTCAGGCAGCTAAGTTATAGATGAACTGCTTTGTATTAGTGGAGGAAGTTTCCACACTGGAAGTCCTCATATTTAGGAAATCAAAGATATGGCCCACATCCCATCCCTGTGAAAAGGGTATTAAGAAAATACTATAAATGAAGGAACTCTACTGTAGTAAAAAAGAACCCCGGGTTTGAAATCCTAATCCTAAATCCTATGAATGCGGAGAAGCTGGAAAATGTGCCCTCAGTGCTTTCATCTGTAAAAGGGGACCAAAAGCACCAGTGCTGCCTCCCAGTGAAAATGAAACAATGGCTCTAAAGCGCATTGGAAACCATAGGCCAGATGGTAAATGGGAGCTGCCTGAGGGCGAGGGAAGTCGCTGGAGGACTCTGCATGTGTCTGCCCTAATAGATCCCCTGCATTTTCTGGGCATCGTCAGGGCTGATCACGAGTCGGCTGTAACCTGGGGCTGCATCCAGAACTGGTCTTGGTGTTGATGAGATGGCCACCTCTCTCCTGGAGGGCGGCCTGTGCACATCCATGGAAACCAAAGACAGAAGGAAATAGCTGAGAGCAACCGCGGCCGGTTGGGTGTTGTGGGCTCGGGCAGGAAGCTTCGTCTGAGCGTTGCTGGTGGCTGGTGCCAACTGCCTCCTCATCTGTTTACATGTCACACTTATCTGCAGATCCTGATCTGGTGACACGCCATGCCCCCTAATAGAATGGCGTCTCCTTGAGGACAGGGCCTGTGTCACCTTCCCCTCTGTCTCCTCAGTGCTAGGGCACAGTGTCTTGTAGTGGCCAGAACACAGAGCTTTGGGTCAGGAAGAACCGGGCTGGAAGCCTTCCCCAGATGCCAGCTAGCTGTGTGACCCTGGGCAAGTCTCCCTCTTCTCTGTAAAATGGGCATAATAACACCTAGGATCAAATGAGATCATGTATACACACCTTAAACTACAATATATATGAGTTGTTTATTGTTGTTATTATTATTCTTTAGGTGCTCAATAAACGTCCCCTGGATTAGACCAGATACAAGGTACCCCAAGCCCAGAGAACAGCTAAATTGGGTATATAGGGCTCCAGGGAAGGTCAGATCCCAGAAGAACAAAGCCACAGGGGCTTTGGGGATAACTATGTGTGAACTGGGCACTAGGGGGTGCCAAAGTGCTCAGAGTGCCAAGACTCATCTTCCCTAGTTCAAATTTGAACACTAGCTGTGTGACTCTGGGCAAGTCACTTACCCCTGTTTGCCTCAGTTTCCTCAACTGCAAAAATAAGCTGGAGAAGGAAATGGCAAACCACTCCAGTGTCTTTGCCAAGAAAACCCCAAATAAGGCCATAAAGAGTCAGACCTGACTAAAATGATTCAAAAACAACAACAAATATAGACATGTCTGTCTTCCCTCATTGTATCACAGAATCTCAGGCTAGCAGACACAGATCTCAGACCATCAATCAATCAAGTCCTGAATCTGACTTCTTGATAACATCCTTGCCTAATAAGTGGCCATCCAGGCTTTGTTTGCAGACCTATAGTGACGGGGAGCTCACTCCCTCTCAGGGAGCCCTTTCTGACACTCTGCCTAAATCAACTTCCCCACATCTTCCACTCACTGCCTGGGGACCAAGCAGAAATGTCCGATCCCTCCTTCACATGTTAGCCCCTCAAGTATTTGAAAGTAACTATTAACCACCACCCCCAAAAAAATGTCTTCAAGTCAAATACCCAAGCTCTTTCAACAAATCCTCATATGACTTGGTCACTAGAAACTTATGAACCAATTAACCCACAAGAATTAATTTAGTGCCTGCTATGTGCCAGGAAGCATGTAGATGGCACTGGCAACATGAAGACACAACAGTCCCTGACCTCAAGGAGCTTACATTCCACTTGGGGGTCAACATGTATAAATATAAATAAATAGCGGAACCAGTACACAGCTTTCTCTGTAGTCTGTGTGGACCAGATCATCTATATGTCTGTAAATATGTGTGTATATGATATATAATCCATGTCTATACATAAAATAGGTGTCTAATATAAATATAACGCAAATATATAACAATCTATAGGTCTATAAATTACATACAAAGCATATAATGATCTATATGTCTATAAACATATCATCTGCATGTCCACAAATTATAATGAATGCATATCACTTCTGTGTCTGCAAATATGTAATCTATACGTATTATATAACATCTATGTCTATATATAACCAATGTCTATCCACAAAGCATACAATAAATGTCTACTGATGTATACAGAGCATGTCCTCTGTGTCTACAAATATGTATGAATATGTGCAATACATAATCCATATAGCTATATCTAATTTATCTCAAAATCATATACAAGTTATTTATCTATGTCTATAAATTACGTAACAAATTACCTATAAATATATGTGAATGTAATAAACAATCTATATATCTCTGATCTGTATTCTATAAATCACATACAAGGTATATAATCTATATGCCTATAAAATAAATATAAAACAAATACCCCATAAATATATGTAATTGTAACAATCTATATTTACCTGATCTATATGTCTATACATATATACAAGGTATATAATCTCTATGTCTATAAATTGTATACAAAGCAAAGCTCTGTCTATAAATATATATGAATGTAATAAACAATCTATACATCTCTCATCTAAATGTCTACAAATAACATACAAGATAACAGGGGGGCGTCACTGGCGGCTCTCTCCACTGCACCACCTGATTCCTCTCATTTATCAGAGATGGCCCAGAGGGGACACTTGGCTAGATGGGGTTTCACTCCATGCCTGGGGCTCCTCCCATCTCTAAGAGTTGAGGATTCTGTAGATCCTCCACAAGACTCCTTAGAGCAAGCTGTCTGGGGTCCCCGTGGCCTCAGGGTGATAACAAGCTTCTCTTCCCGACTTTGGCTCTCCCCGGTCTGTGATAAGGGCCCCAGAAACACCCTGGAGGCCAGGTCCAAACTATACACAAAGCAATTCTCTCTCTAAAGGGGAAAAAAGAACAAGAAAAAACAACAGCCCCCACTAATGGGGTCTAGGACCAATCCAGGGGTCTCCCTGACTGCCATTGTCTTCATTTGCTTTATTTTGTTTAGCCGTTTTTCAGTCCTCTCCAACTTGCCATTTTCCTCTCCAGCTCATTTCCTAGATGAGGAAACTGAGGCAAACAGGGTTAAGTGACTTGCCCACAGTCATACCGTAAGGATTTGAGGCAGTGTTCCATGTACAATGGCGCCACCTAGCTGCCCAACTCACTTCATACTTAGCCTGTAAGTCTTGAACAGGGTCCTTGCCGTCTGTCTCTTCCATAGAAGAGTAAACCCACGATGCGCAGGACGAGTTTAAGAAATACTTCTTGGATAATTAACTGATTGACCCTGGGCAAGTACCTTAGCCTCCTTCAATCTCAGCTTCCTCATCTGTAAAATGGGAATTATAGGAGGCTTGGTGGGAAAATAAAATCGAATTTTGTTACATATACTGTATGTATATACGCACATAAAATAAATGCTTTGTAAACTTAAAGGAATGTAGAAATGCTTTTTATACATCATGACAAACTAAACGTAATATGTTCATATTAATATAATAAATTACATAATATGCCAGTCATTACTGTGGGATGTCATTCGTTGTTCATCCTTTGATTTCAAAGAGACATCACAGGTGACGTCTTGACTTGTGTGTAAACTGGCCTCACTCTCTCTTCCAGAGTCATCAAAGTCCAGGGGACAAGACAAAAGACCATGGCCCAGGAGGCAGTGGGTGACTGTGGCCTTTCCAAGGCCTCAGTTTGTCTGTGGCAACACCCATCCAATACCAAAGGCTCGGTAAGAAGCGAGACAAAAGATGGGTGAGGTGACCGATGTCATGTCATAGGGTTACAACAAAGGGCTAGACCAGGTTCAAAATCTGCCTCTGACCCTTGGCAGCTGTGTGACCTGGGCATGTCATTTAACTAACTCTCTGAGCCTCATCAGTAACATAGAGAGAATAATTTATCTGAGTTATCTAAGCTTATCACTGTTTTGACCTCCGGTAGTTGCTGTAAGAGAGTAAAGCGGCTTGTAAACCTTCACATCCTAGAAGAATGAAAGCTATTATCATTTGTCTATAATTCTGAGGTTCCAATAGTTTTAAATTCTATGATTAGAAGATACAATAAAGAAATATTTATTTCAAAGTGCTTACTATGTGCCAGGCTGCTCCCAAGCCCTGGGGATGTAAATCCAAACGTCCTGAAAGCGTCTGCCATCTGCTGAGGGAGAGGTCACTACCCTGTGATTTGGGGGCAAACTAGCAAGTGAGGGAACCGTCTCTTACAGGAGATGAAAGGGCTCCAGCTGAACCCAAAGAGAAGCAGAGATCCAAAAGGAAAAGAGACAGAGAATTCCAGTCGTGGGGGCACAGCCTATGCAAAGGTAAAGAGGTGGGAACTATGTCCAGTCGGGGCTTGGAATAAAGACTATGTGAAGCGGACTGATGTATGATTGATCTAGAAAGACAGGCTGAAGCTAGCTTCTATGATTTATGATTCTAAGGAGCTGCAATTCGATGGCGTTGGGCTTGAAATTCTAAGATTTTTACAGTTTTATGGTTTTTAGGTTCTGATTATACTTAATGACTATGTAAGTGTAAGTTTCTGTAAGGCTATGATTCTAAAGTTTGGGGAATCCCGAGATTTTCGAATTCTATGTTTCTAATATTTTCCAAATTTAGGATTCCAAGATTGGAAAAGTCTATGGGTCTAAGCTTCTGCCTGGATCGTAGCAAGACTACAAGCTTCTGTGAGTCTGCATGATTCGAAGGGTCTGTGGAAGCAATAACTGCATGTCCTGTCACCCTAGTTAAGCCCTCACCTTGAGCCCAGACTGCTGATTGCAATGGCGGCCTTATCCCCTCCTTCCACTTCCATGTATCCCCCATGTAGCTGCAAAGTAATTTTCTTAAATCATAGGTCTGACCGCATCTCTTTCCTAATCAATAAACTTCAGCGGCTCCGTGTGATCTCTGGGCCCAAATATAAAATACTCTGTTTGGCATCTGAGTTCCTCACTGTCTGGCCTCATGCTACCTTTTCAGGCTCATTACACACCACTCCTTCTCTTTGGTCCAACCAAACTGGCCAGACTGGAGGCTGAGCATCTGCCCTTCAGGCTGATCCATGCCCAGCTGCCCGCTCCGTCTGTGATCCCAGACACCTCTGTCCCCCCAGAGGAGCCTAGGAGCCTCGCCGGGACACCCCATGGCCAGGCAGTTAAGAATATACTGCATTTATAAACTATGCCCCACTTTACGAGTCTCTAGCTGTAATTTCAACATAACACAGTAATTGGAAAATCTACATAATTCTGGAAGGATGTGTGCTGGGCTTAAGAGAACCCTGGATTGCTAATTGGAGTCCAAGCTGACCTTGTAAATCGGACCCAAACATGGGCACCTAATTACAAACTTTTTTGAAAACAGCACTGTATGTCTTTACATTATTTTTGGCTGGGCTTTTACTGAAATCATTCCTGTGTTACAAAGTCCATAAATCTTTTCTTTCCTCGTGACTGATGAAATGTTGCAGGCAAAGTGTCGGCGGGCCCAAAATAAATAATGGGCTTGGCGGGCACCCCACC
Source organism: Petaurus breviceps papuanus (assembly GCF_028583685.1). Classification (NCBI taxonomy): domain Eukaryota; kingdom Metazoa; phylum Chordata; class Mammalia; order Diprotodontia; family Petauridae; genus Petaurus; species Petaurus breviceps. The sequence continues at coordinate 22,614,758 of NW_027185850.1, read as the reverse complement.
CTCAGAGAACAAGGCTGAGGGGTATGTGGGGGTGGGGGGAGGTGAGCAGCCAGCTCAGAGACGAAGCAGGTAGAGAGATCCAGACTTCAGCCTACAGCCTGAAGAGGCAGCCGCCTTCTCTCTCAACAGCTGGGGTCCATCTTCAGGGTCCCAAAAAAGAGAGGTACTCTGGCCCACCAGTCTCCTCTTCCCATACATCCTGACCCAAAGCAGCCATCCATAGAACCACAGCGTTTTTCCTTATTTTAAAAAGTGGGTTTAAAAAAAGTGGGTTCTTATTGATGTACATACAACACTCCCTTTTACATATAAGGAGAATGAGATAAGAAAAGGCAAAGTCCTTGCCCTTCCTCCTCCCAGAACTATTATCTGTGATAGTTTTATTTTTTTAAGAAAAAAAATTTCAACCAAACTGATCATTAAACTAAAATAAAAATCTGACCTCATATGCCACGTGGCACATCCGTGGACCCGAATCTCCCCACAGGAATGGAAGGAGTTGTTTTCTCAAGGCACTTGGGGGTCTTTTTCTAAATCAGCAGCTTCTGCTTTGGCTGTCTCTGTTGAGGGGCCGCGGATTGTCAGGGTCAGAAAGAGAGCTTTGAGGACACAGAATCCACTCTCACACCGACCCGACATTAGCCCTGCCCAAAGCTGGACCTTAGTCACCGTGCGCTGAACTGGACTGAATCTAATCTAGCCCCCCACTAATTTTACAGGCAGGGAAACCGAGGGACAGAGAGGACAAGTAGCACACCCACAAGTACGCAGGGAGCTGGAAACAGAGGGTGTGATTCCCAGGGCTCCAGCACCACGCTCCCCACAGGATCCCAAGCCACGCCGAAAACCCGTCTGGACCCTTGTTAAACACATATTGCGTATAGGGACACCACCCTAGCGCAGATCCTCATTGTTAGAAGGGACGTCGAAGGTGACAAGGTCAACTCATTTTAGAAAAAGAATCCCCATGACCACATCCTTCACAACGGTCAATGGGCTACGTCTAAGGGACGTCCAAGGACGTTTTCCCTTCGATGGAACCAAACCATGCATGTCTCTGTCTGAAACAGACACCTCTCACTGCTAGTTTGGCCCCCAGGGGTCACGCTGAAAATCAGTCCATCTGCACATGAGAGCCATTCTAATACCTGAAGACAGTTAGCCCTTCCTAGCTGTGTCACCCTGGGCAAGTCACTGCCCTCCCTCGGTTTTTGTTTCCCCAAAGTAAAGTGAGAGGATCAGTCCAGAGGGCTAATGTGTGACGCTCTGGTTCTATGGTGGCGGCCCTCCAGCATCATCTGCTGCAAGTTAAACATCCCTACTCCTTTAGCTGGTCTTCGTATGGAATGGTTGTGAGGCTTCAAACCCCCCTTCATGACAACAAGCTTTTGTTAAGAGCCTACTATGTGCCGGGCACTGTGCTGAAAAGCAGGGGCACAAAAAGAAGGCAAGAGACAGCTCCCGCCCTCAGTGAGCTCTCCGTCCAAGGGGGAGACAGCACGCCAATGATTGTACACGCAGTGGCCGGGAGCGGCTGAGGGCAGCCTCGGAAGGCGCTGAGACTAAGGCCGACAGGTAAAAGCTTCCTGCTGAGGGGGCTGGAAGGAGGCCGGGGTCCAGAACCGGACAGGCCACACCAGACAGCGTCTGAGCAGGCGGTCCAGCTCTGGCCACGACACTGAGCACTGCAGACTAAGACTGCCTTCCTTCTCCCACTGTTCAGCCTGGCGTCTGCTGAGCCCCACCCCAGTTTTTTTATGTGAACTGTTAGCTCCTGCATTCCACACTGGGGAAGCTGATTAAAACTCAAGCATGAGGGCTTAAATTTATCCCGATTTCATGTTATTTGAGGAGGCCTGGTCCACTGTTCCAAAGCGTCGGGATATTTTGGGATCCTGCCCGCCATCCAGGCTAGTCACTGTCCCTCCCTGGTCTGTGTCATCGGCACGTCTGACGGGCCTGCCCTCTCTGTCTTCATTTAAGTCATTTTTAAAAAACGTTAAACAGCCCAAGGCCACGCACAGATCCCTGGGGGACAGACGTGAAATCCTGTTCCAAGTGTGTGACGTGACTCCTCTTTGTGCCCAGCCACTGAGCTGCTGCCTCCTTGCTGAATCCATCCACATTATCCCCAAGAATATCACGGCTGACCCTGTGTGCAAGGGACATAGTGGGTGAGCACCATCGCCTCATCTGGAAAATGGGGACAGCAACGCTCGTACTCTGCAAGGGGAAAGGACTGCTTAGGAAAGATCAGACTTGGGTGGAAATACCAGCTCTGCTCACAGCCTCACTAGGTGACCTTGGACCTATCATTTCCCTTCCTGGTCCTTGGTTTCCTCATGATCATGAGAGGACTTGACAAAATGATGTCTGAGGTCTTTCCCAGCTCTCGCATCCCCTGTTCTCAGGCCCCTCCCAGCTCTGACATTCCCTGTTCTAACGTTCTATGCTCTATGGTCCCCCCATAGTTCTGACATCCTAGCAGCTGGATTCGGTGAGTACTCCTGGGGAAGAGCCCCCCAAAAGCTCCATAAAGGGGGGTCCACCAACACCCAGTGTTTAACTCCCTCATCATTTGGCCACCAGGTGCCATCCCCCAGCTGTCAGAGGGGGCCCTGCTTGGGGGACCTCTGAAAACTGTGTTTTTCTTGTCTTTTTTCCCTTCCCCAACAGACCGAGGCCTCTCAATCTTCACAGCACACATGCTAGGAGCGGGATGATGTGTCCCTGGCCCCATTCCTTCCCCCTTCCCAAGTGGGCCAGCAAATGGGGGTGGGGGTAGTTAAAGGCCTTAATGAGTCACAGAGAGGGGGCATGGCACACGCATCCACTGGAAAGGAATTCTGTTCCCCTGGGATTTCCAAATAAATTATGTGAACATATCCAAACACGATTTTTATTTTTGTAAATAAGGCCATGTGGCAGTTTAAAGGGGAAGAAGAAAAAGTTGGGTGCCCGCCCCTGACAATCTTCTTGGAAGCCGAATGTGGATTCCATGATGTATGGCCACTCACACACATTCCCAGCTGAGCCGGCTCTTCACCCCAGGCTCTGCCAGGGCCCCGGGGCAGGGATGGGCAACGAGGATCTCCCAGGAGCACCCACCGGGGCCCAGGCTGCCCCCCCTGCCAACGCAGGCCAGGCTCCCAAACTCAAAAGGAAGCATTGGTAGGACCACAGGAGCCTAGATCTAGAGGGTAGCCAGGCCTCATTTTACAGCCGAGGAAACTGAGGTCCTAAAAGGTCCTGACCTGTCCAGGGCCACCCCGGAAGACAGTACTCAAATGAAAATCCTTTGTCCCCAAACCCAGCACACCCCTCCCGCCGCTGAGCAGCAGTCTCCTGCTCTGAAAAATGAGGGGATGAGCTAGAGCAAGTCCACAAAGCAACAAGCATTTATTAAGCACCTAATGTATGCCAGGCACTGTCTTAAATGCTGAGGACACAGAGGAAAAAAGCATTTTTTGCTCTCCAGGAGCAAGGGCTAAGTTAGTATTCAGCATTATTGAGTAATCAACAAGTGTTTATTAAATGCCTCCTACATGCAAACCACTCTTCTGAGGCCAAGGACACAAAGACAACAGTCCTGCCCTCAGAGAGTTTCCATCCTAATCAGACTTCAAGACCTGTTCAAGCCTCCCTTCTCTAAGGAATTACCCCAGCTTTGCCAGTCTGTACCCCTCCAATGGCACTGGTCACTGTTAGGCACAGTGGATGGGGTGGTAAACCCGAGTTCAAATCCTGCCTCCGACAACTACTAGCCGTGTGATCCTGGGCCCAAGGCACTTTACCACTCAGCCTCAGTTTCCCTATCTGTAAAAAGGAAGAGACTGAACCCAATGGTTCTAGAGATATGACCTCTGACCTCCATTTTACCATTAACGTTTTCAATACGGATATAAGCCTTGGGAAGGAGCTGTGGATGAGCTGGACCCACAATGCAAGAGGAGGGGGAGGACCGTAGGCCTTAACGAGTCCTAAGACGCTCCTGACTGTGCAGGCTCCAAACCAGCATCTCCCAGGGGTACTCAGAGCTTTAGGCAGAGGACTCCAGCAGGCCCTGGCACCAGACACAACTAAAGGCAGGATGTGTTATGGGCTGACTGGAAGAAAAATATAAGAAGAGGCTGGGAAGACCTACCTGGAGGAATGAAGAACAGTCAAGTAAACAGAGTCAAGAAAATGATTCACACAAGGACCACAGCAACAGAAAACTATGGGAAGCGAATGGGAAAATTACAAAGGAAGACCCCTACCCTTAGCCCTCCACAGGGCTGCAGGCCCATGAGTGTGGAATAGCACATCTATTTTCAGGCTTTTAAAAAGTATTTATTGGTTTTGCTGATTGTTTTTTCTCTTTGTTTTTTCTTTTAAAAAACAGTCTCTGTTCTATGGGATGACTTTCTGGGAGAGGGATAGGTTAGGGAAACAAGAAAATTAGGAGCCATGATAACATAAGACAGTAATAAAACTATTCTTAAAAAGAAAAAAAAGAATAGATACTGCATGACATTGTTTCTGAAAAGAAAATGAAGAAAAAGCCGGACAGCTTTGAAAGTCAGACGCCGAATTGGATGCCCACTTAAAAATGAAAAGCAAGATATAGATAAGAGACAGCCCAGCTAAATGGAAATGCTGGTTTTATTTGGTGTTTTTTGGAATGAAAAATCCTAAGATACTTTTAGAAGGAGTATATGCTACATTGAGTGGACAATGGGAAGTCTCTGAGGTCACCCTGGGTCAGGAGCCGGTGGGATCTCAGAGGTCAGCTAGTCTGAGCCCCTCCTCTGACAGCTGGAGAGACTGAGGCCTGCCAGGGCACACACGGTAAGTACCACTCGAAGGAAAGCCGACCAGCTACGGCACTGTCTCCCTTTGGGTCCAGTCACTAAACCAGTCCCTGAATCCTGCTAAACATACTGTCACATAATGTCTCTCTCTATCTTCTCCCCAAGGAAGTCATGAGACTGTGACAAAGGCCTTCATGAAATCCCCCTTGACTCACTCTCCATCACTGCCCGTGCCTGCCTTTCAGTGGGTCTGCCCCATGGTGTCATCTCATCACAGGCCCCTGTACTCACTTACTGCTGTTGCTTTTGGCTGAACGGCCTTGGAGAACAGGGAAATGAGGGGGGGGGAGGAGAAGAGAAGCACTGATTTTCACTAAGCCCCTTATGCATTTTTCCTCTTTTTGGGGGGGATGTCTTTAAAAAATACTGCTTTTATATGGGATGGCTCTCTGGGAAGGGAGGAGAAGGGAGACTGAGAGCAGCTACGGAAATGTAAAAAACAGAAGGCCTCACTAAAATCTTACTAAAATGTTTGTTTGAATCTAACCATTTCTTGAATATTTCTATGTGTTATCGGCTGTCGTAGCTGTCAGGGTCCCAGAGGGCATGGACTAACACTCACATCACAGACTTCGGGGAGCTGCAAGATTCTGCAGAGCACAGAAGAACCAGGCACCAAGGGACTTTAGAACGTCAGGGAGCAGAGCGCACGTCGCGTCCTGATTGAAGCCATCGGTCCGTCCTCTCCCTCTCCGATCTCACAGCACGCCAGGCACCCCTCTCTTCGTCCCTGCAGCCCTATCTCCCCAGTCACGCTGTAGCTAGTTTCTCTCATTCACGTACACTGTAATGCAGACAGAATGGCTTTCCTGCTGTTCCTCACACAACATGTCATCGCCCATCACTGGGCTGTTCCCCATGCCTGGGACGGCCTCCCTCCTAAAGTCCATCCCTGTCTTTCTTTGTGACTCGGCTGAAGCACCACTTCTTTAGCTGACAGTGTTTCCCCTCAAAGTCAGATTACTCTAACTTTGCACATTTTTTTAATATACTTACCCGTTTACATAAAATTGTGTTGTTTCTACCTATGGGATAGAAGCTCCTTGAAGGCAGGGACTGTTTCATTTCTGTTTGTATAATCACAGTGCTTAACACAGTATTTGGCTTGATAAATTGGGCAGGGCATAGAGGGCTGAGCCTGGAGTCAGGAAGACGCCTCTTCCTGAGTTCAGATCTGGTCTCAGACACTTCCTAGCTGTGTGACCCTGGGCAAGTCACTTAGCCCAGTTTGCCTCAGTTTCCTCATCTGTAAAATGAGTTGGAGAAGCAAACCACTCCAGTGTCTTTGCCCCCAAACAGGGTCACAAAGAATCAGACGCGAATGACACGACAAAACCAGTCTTTCTGCTTGTTTCTGTAACCTCTCTGCAGACAGGGTTGCCTACCCCGCTCCTCTCTCCAGAGTTTTGTGAGGCTAGCTGTCAGCCCCTCCTCAGACGCATTGCTGCCGTCACACCAGTCACCGCGGGTGTCCCCCAGGGCCCTCTTCTCTGCCTCCTGTACAGTTCAGAGGCAGATAGTATAGTGTAGAGTCCATACCTGCACCTGGACCTCCTCATCGCCAAGGACTCAGATGTCGTCTCCACACAGATGGTCCTCAGGGCTCCTTATCCAGCCCTAACCTCCTTCCTAGCTTCTAGTCTCAAAATCATCTTTGATTCTCTTTCTTTCTCACAGCCATAGCCAATCTCCAGCTGAGGCCTGACAATTCTACTTTCGGAATCCTCTCCAGGATAGGTCCCTTCTCTGCTAGGGTGCTGTCCACCTTCTGGGGCAGGTCCTCATCACCCCATGCCTGTGGGTGGGTGGGGAGATCTCCCTGCCTCATGCCTCCCCAGTTCAGTCCTTCCCCCACCTCGGCTGTCAAACTGACCTTCCTAAAGCCTGTCACCCCTCCCCACAATAAACCCCAGGAGGTACCTAGAACCTCCAGGATCAAATATAAGATCCTGCGTTCAGCATTCAAAGCCTTCATCAGCTCTCCCTCCCCCTACGTTTCTAGCCTTCTTACACCTTCCCATAAAGCCCCTCATCACCCTGACCAAGCACTCTGAGATCCAGTGACACTGGTCTCCCGTTGTACCTTGAACAAGTCACGCCATCTCCCAACTGGACATGTTCCCTGGCTGTCCCCCAAGCCTGGAAATCTCTCCCTCCCTAAGGCTGTGTCCTGGCTTCTGGGAGACCCAGCTAGAATCTCCCCATTTGTACTTGATGTTCATCACGGCAGTGATCTCAGCATCTCAACAAGAGAGGTCCAGACACTTCCAAACTGACTTGGCTTGGCCTGAGGGCTGTGCCTGATGGGGTGGGGGCTGGCACTGAGTCTGGGAAGGAACAGTAATGTGGGGCTCCATCAGAGGGGTCTGCCAGGAGGTGGGCCAGCAGCATTTCTCATGATTCCACTTACTACAGAGAGCAAGAAGCAGGTGGGGAAGGACCACAATCAAACTCTGCCCAAGGGGGCCAACCTGGCCAGCAAGGAGAAGCCTATCTGGCATCCAGGATGGAGAGCTAAGCCTGCAGAAGAGACACACTGTCCAAGCTGGGGATGGGGGAAGAGGATGGAACACGGGAGGGCAGAGAACTAATGTTAGAACTGGCTGGGGACCCCTGGGAGGTACTGTACAGCTCAGAATATCAGAGCTGGGAGGAATGTCAGAACAGAGAACGTCAGTACTGAGATGAACCTTAAAACACAGACTATCAGACTTAAGACACATCATCAGAGCTGGGGGGGACCATAGCACACAGATTAAGGTTGCTGGGAGGGACCTTGGAGCAGAGAATGTCACAGCTGGGAAGGCTCTCAGAGGTTACTGAGTCCAGCCCCTTCATTTTAAAGACAAGACCACTGAAGCAGTCGGAAGTAAGTGACTTGTCCAGGGTCACGCAGGTAGGATATGTCTGAGACAGGACTTGAGCCCAAGTTTCTGACCCCAAGCCGGGTGGTTTCCAGGCTGTATCCAATTATCCAATCCCCTGTTTAACAGAGGAGACATTAGTGCCCTTGGGGATAAAGGATTCTCCAGGCCCCATGTGGCTGGGGAGGTAGATACATATGGCCTTGAGAACAGGAATTGGGTCCTTTTTTCCCCTGTGTATCCCAGAATCCATGACTTCACTAATGGAGGTGGCTGTTCAGAGTCACCAGCCTCACTTTCTCCCCGGAGCCATCTGGGTCCAGGGGCCAGATATAGATCAGGACGAGTGGCCATGGCCCAGGACGCATTGGGAGACCCTCACTGGACACACAGTAGGCTCTTCATAGCTGCCTGAGAGCCTGACTAATGGGCCAGCTCTCTTTACTCCTCCTTTGCCCAGACACTAACTTAATGCTTAATTAAGTGCTTAATGAAGAGGCGGCCACGCCCTGGGCCCTACAAGCAGGGCATTCAGGCAGTCAGCAGCAGCTCTGGGCTCCTCATGGGCTTTCCACCCCCTGGTGACTGGCACTCCCGTCCAACAACCACGGCCCTGGGCGTCTCCTTGGAGCAGAAGCGGGAGCGTGGTGCCCAAGGAAATCGTCCTCCTTGGTCCGTCCACAAGGGCCTTCTGTCAATGGTCTTCCTTATTACAGCCCCAGCCCCAGTCCAGACTAAACTCTCCAGCTTTCCAATACAATCGAGTAAACATTTCACCCTGAGACGTCGGAGCCATCGCAAACATCTCAGTAAAAGGCTCATACTATGAAATTTTCTCCGGCCTCCCCCTTCCCTTCCCTTCGCCCCTCCCCGCACACCCCCATCTCCCGTAACAAGCAGTGAGCAATGCCTGGAACCCCGCAGCTCCGCACCAAGGCAGCTGGCAAAGCCAAGGGGATCACTGCGGCGGCCAATTGGGGAAAACACTCTACTCTGCGTAACTCCTGAAACCAATATTAAGCTGGAAGAAAGAGCTTATGAGTCCCTGGGAAACGGCAACAAAAGACACTAATGACGCTCTTGGACCGGTTTCTAAATTAAGTTATTACCTGTGAGCTTACAGAGCAGGAATGGAGATGAACCCCGCCCCCCAGGCTTCCCGCTAGAATGATCCAGGATTTTGCGTGGGGCTCACACCAGTAACAAGGAAAACCCTGCTTCGGCATTCGAAGACTGCCTGGGCACAGCCCACTTGGCAGATTCTTTCTGGGACAGAGGGAGGCATGGGGTCCCTTCTTGTTGGCCGAGTTGATCGAAGGACTGGGCCTCCTGACCTTGGGAGGGGTGATTATTTCCATTCTATAGAAGTGCAGGGTGTGCGGTAAGAGGTGCGGAGGGTGTCAGAATGTGGATCTGAAATGGGCTCCACTGTGCGACCCTGAGCAAATCCCTTCCCTTTTCCTGGCCTTGGTATCCTGACTTCTGCAAAGGCAGGAGGCTGGCCTCACCCTAGAGGGTCTCCCAGAGCACTGGCAGTATGTGGGAGCAGAAGACACTGTTGCCAATCCCCTCCTCTGGGTCAGGTCCCCTGACACTGGCCTCTCCTCATTCCTATCACACTCATGAGCTGTGGGTATCCCCCAAGGCTCTGTCCAGGCCCCACTTCTCTCTTCTCTCAATATTTTCCCTTCGTGACTCCAGCAATAATCAGAAGACTTCTCTGTCCCACCCCACGCTTCCAGTCAGATATTCCCACATCTGCCTCTGCAATGTCTCACATGGCCAGACCCTTATGATGGCTCACTGACCAGTACAATGGCCTCCAAATTGGCTTTGCTGCCTCAAGTCTCTCCCTACTGCAACCCATTCAGCTGCCTAAGGGATTTTATTAAAGTGCATTTGACCAAGTTATTCCCTCACTCAATAAACTCCAATGACTCCCTCTTACCCCCAGGATCCACTACACTCCCCACCCCCCTCATTGGGCATTTAAAGCCCTTTACAACCTGATCTCAGCCTCAATACACATTTCCCCACTTCTGGAAATTTACAATTTGGCCTAACTGGTCTTCTTATCCTTCCTCCTATATAGTCCTCCATCTCCCATCTCCACGCCTTTATTTATGCCAAATCTCTCCTTCCCTCAACCTTTTAGAATTCCTACCATCCTTCAAAACTCAGCTCATGTGCCACCTCCTACAGGAAGCCTTCCTGGATTGTGCCCAATTGCCATCCCCCAAACGTACTCCTGAAATATTCCTTCTGTATCTATTTGATATTCATATAGCACTTACTATGTGCCAAGCACTTCACAAATATTATCTCATCTGATCCTCACAACTATAGAAAGTAGGTGCTATTATTATTATTTTACCTATTTTACAGATGGGGCAATCAGGTTGAGGGGAAGCAACTTGCCCAGCAGCCCACCGTCAGCAGATATCTGAGGCTGGATTTAAAATCAGGGCTTCTGCCTTCAGACCCAAAGCTCCACTCACTGTGCCACTGGAACACATGTAAATGTTGGCTCCCCTGGCTGACATGCAAGCCCCTTGAGGGCAGAGCCCCATCCATCTTTCTCCTGGCATCTCCAGGGCCTTGGGCACCATAAATGTCTCTTCACTGAGTCACTGGCTTCAGGCCAGCCTCCAAGCCCAGGGCCTGTTATGGGAATGGTAATCTGAAGATATTCCCTGCCCCTAGGCCCTCTGATAGGCTTAGGTGACTCTGAGAACCTTCTCTGACTTGAAAATATACTCTGCCCCCTAACAGGCTGAATGTGGTCACCTGGAGCCTGTGGCAGGAGGCTTGTTTTTCAGGAATGCCCACACCTTAATGCTTTGTGATTGGGTAGTGGGTCAAGAGGGTTGTGATGGTCTCTGACCCAGAAGAAGGCTATATATACCCTGATGTGAGGCTTTGCTGTGGGGCTCACTTTGAGGAGAGTTGTGTGATTTGACCAGATGAGACTCGGGGCGGCCGTTGAGCCCCCCAGCTTTGAAAACCTAGACGTTGGTGCTTCCCTTTCTGGCAACTGACTAGGAATGGATGTAAGGGTCAGACAGCTGGAAGTCCGTCTGCTGGTCTGTTTCTCTGTCTGCTTGTAACTTCTGTTTGTATTCTCTGAAGTTCACAGTGATGACCTTTTTCCCCCTGAACTAGGTAAATGATACATCTGATTGATTAAAGTAAGACTGTTAACCCATTTTGAGTTGCTTTCCTTTGAAGAAGCAGATCTAAGAACCTGTGTTGGCAGCCACCCTGGGGATGTCAGAATGCTTTCTGCTACAGGGCCCTTCCCTCTAACAGAGCCAGGCCCCCATGCTCATAGTAAGGCCCATTTCTACAGCTGAAACCCCTCCTTCCCAACAGTCCTTCAAGGCTGTAAGTACCCCATCTGCAGATAAGGAAACTCAGGCTCCATGAGATTAGGCACCAAGACCAAATTTAGACCCACTATCCATGGCCTCAAGGTCTCTCCTAGCCCCCATCTCACTCCCCTGAGCCCCACTGAGCTCAGAGAGGCAGGAGCAGGAGCCCCCAGCCGGAACACCCAGGCAACCTCCACAGACATCCACACGAGCCCCATTCACACCCACATACGCTCTGCTCTAGGCCTCATAGGTTTGTGTGGCTGAGCCTGACTTCGGGATCAAGTCCACTGTGTAAACTCATTTTATTTCAATTCTGTAAACGCTAATATAATTAGGAGATGCAGAGTATATATTCCATTACGATAATATACGAGAGCTGTAGATTCGGAACAGATGGAGGCTGGCCCTGCACGCATCGCCCTGAGACCGACACATGAGGACATTCTGCACTTATTGGACTGGATCTCGGCTAATTATGTTTTCCTTAAATACAGGGAACGGTTTCAAAAAGGAAGGGCCTTCAGCCCAGAGGAGAGAGATCCCCTCTGAATACCAAGCACGGGGCAAACCCTCAGTGCAAGGAATGGCCAGGGTCCCATCTGATAAATCGGGGCAGGGGGACATGATGGCTAGTGTAGAGTAAGAGTTGACAGGTCAACAGACATTTATGAAGCACTGACTACGTGCATGATGGCTCGTGTAAAGTCAGAGCTGATAGGTCAATAGGCGTTTATGAAGCACCTACTATGTGCACAGTGGCTAGTATAGAGTTAGAGCTGACAGGTCAATAGGCATTTATGAAGCACCTACTATGTGCATGATGGCTGGTGTAAAGTCAGAGCTGACAAGTCAACAAGCATTTATGAAGCACCTCCTTTACTAAGCACCTACTATGTGGCAGCACGGAGCTAAGTGCTGGAGCTACAAAGAAAGGTATAAGCAGTGGCTGCCCTCCAGGAGCTTTTAGTCTAACAGGGGAGAGAACAACTATGGACAAACAGGGTACAGATGGGCTAAAGGGAGGCACCCCGCATTAGCCCTGAGGGAGAAGGGGAAAAGCTTCCTGCACAAGGGGACCCTCACAGGGAGGAGGAATCAGGCCTGTAGCTTATCTCCTTCCTGCATCACTGATGCCTTACAGACCACTGAGACGAACTTCTGTATTTTACAGATGAGGAAACTGAGGTCAGAAAGCTGAGTCACTTGCCCAGGCACTCTGGCTAAGGAATGTCTCAGACAGGACTGGGAACCCACATCTTCCTGCCACCAAGTCCAGTGTTCTAGTGACCATGTCAGCTGCCAAATGGACACCTCGTAGGTGCTTCCAGCGCCCACCACGCATAAAAAGATGAAAGTCATTATCTTTCTCTACAAGCACCCTCTTCTGTCCCTTTGTATGACCGTTGAGGGCACCACCATCCCTCTAGTCACCCAAGTTTATGACCTCATTATCATCCCTCACCCCACATACCCAATCCCCTGCTAAATCTTGTCTGCCCTCCCTTTACAACCTCTCCCTTCCCTAATCCTTCCTGAAGACACCTGTCAGAGTGATGCAGCCCTACCCATCCATGTGCAGGAACCTCCACTATAACAATCCAACACATGTTCGAACGTGAATGACTGACTATTGTAAGACAGACACAGGTAAACACAGACTCAGATTTAGAGAGTCAGGGTCCTCAGGGCAACTGAGTACATCTTACAGATGGGGAAACTGAGGCACACAGAGACTGAGTGATTCTGCCTCTAGAATATTGTCCTCTTTGCAGGGCTTATTTCTATCTCCTGCTACTGCAAGTCAGTGAGTCAATATGCATTTATTAAGCACCCAGAACGTTCCAGGCCAGGAAATACAAAGAAAGGAGTGAAAGTGAATAAAAGGTAAATGCCCCAAATAGTATAAGTTGTACAAGTTGTTCAACAGGGGGGGTGGAGGGAGAGAACCAGGGGAGGGCTCGGGAGAGGCCTCGGGAAGGGGCCTACGGAATCCTGGGGAAAGCATACCCATGGTGGGAGCTGGCACCAAGCCAGGAGACAGAGCTGTGAGCTTGGGGAGGGGCTTAGCCACCAGCCAGCACGACTGCAGGGGGGTGGAGGGAGGCCATTAAGGGAAGGGGTAGCAAGACAGCACATGGATGGAAAGTGCTAAGCCTGGAGCCAGGAAGGCCTGAACTCAAATCCAGCCTCAGCCACTTACCAGCTGTGTGACCCTGAGCCAGTCACCTCACCTCTGCCTCAGCTACCTCAAAAGTAAAAGGGGGAGAATGATAGCACCTACCTCCCAGCAGCCTGGTGAGGATCAAATGAGATGGTTTTAAAGCACCAGCACAAAGCAGGTGCTTAATAAGGCTTGTCCTCCTCTCTCATATTATAGGGTCCTTTTCAGTGTGACAGCCTTTGTTCTAACACGAGCTGCCAACATCCCCTGTCCTCAGGCCCCTCCCAGCCCTGACATCCCCTGTCCTCAGGCCCCTCCCAGCCCTGACATCCCCTGTCCTCAGGCCCCTCCCAGCCCTGACATCCCCTGTCCTCAGGCCCCTCCCAGCCCTGACATCCCCTGTCCTCAGGCCCCTCCCAGCCCTGACATCCCCTGTCCTCAGGCCCCTCCCAGCCC
>NW_027185850.1:22598263-22600950 GCF_028583685.1 Petaurus breviceps papuanus | reverse complement strand
CTACAGCACCTCCCCAACTCGCCGTTCGCCGCCCCCTCTCCCCTCGTCCTCCCTTCCTCCCCCTCTCCTCCTGCCCCCTTGTACACCACGATCCCCCGTTCTCACGCCCCACCCAGCACTGCCATCCCCTGTTCTCAGGCCCCTCCCAGCCCTGATATCCCCTGTCCTCAGGCCCCTCCCAGCCCTGATATCCCCTGTTGTCAGGCCCCTCCCAGCCTTGACATCATCCCCTGTTCTCAGGCCCTTCTAGCTCTGCCATCCCCTGTTCTAAGGTCCTCCCAGCTCTGACATTTTATGTTCTATCATCTCTTCCTGTTCTATCCTTCTGTGCTCTAAGATCCCCCCAAACCAAAGGATCTTCATCTTTTTTTGGTTCCTCTCCCTTCCCTCCCCCATCCTTAGGAGCCTGCTTAAGCCTGTGAACTTCCTTGCAGAATCAAGTCTTTAAGCACAAAAAGTGAAATCTGTAGGATTCCCAAGGAAACCCATTCCTATGAAATATGTGATCAAACTATTTCAAAACCGAGTTCCAGCCCCAGGCTTGGGGCCTACTCCAGCCTCAGCTCTGGCACTGTCCTTTCTGCCAGGACCAATCCCCAGGCACCCTGTTCATCCTGAAGAGTCTCTTCCCATGCTAAGCCTCAGTCCCATGCTTCTTCCTAATTCCTAATCTTCAGTCCTAAACCTCTTCCCATGCTAAGACTCCCCCCAGTCCCCCCCCCAGCTTCTGATTCTGTCCCCTACTCACCAAGCTATGAGGCTACAATGAGATAATGGGCAGAATGTTCTGAGACGTCTAAGAACTAAATAAAGGCCAGCTGGGGTTTTTACCAGAAAAAGCAGATGTGGCCTGATGAAGACACAGGTGGTCTCAGAAGACCTGGGTTTAAATCCTACTTCTGACATTCCCTGGTGGTGAGACCCTGGGCCGGTTTTTGGTGGAGCAGGTACTGACCTGTATGGGCAAAGGGAGTCCTCAATGGGAGGTCCCAGGATTGATGATGAAATCAGAGATCTAGGCAAAAATTACTGTAACATTGATTGTTATTACCATGATGGGATTTTAAGGCTTTAAGCCCCAGGATCCCCACCTGCTGACTGCCCACAGCCCCTGATCCCCAGGGGAGCCCCAGCATAAGGACAGTTTGTCTGAGCTCCTGGAAGGTGGGCAAGGCAGGGGACCTATGGGACAAACGTCCTCCTGACCAGGCCACGCAGCTCCTGACGGCTCAGGGAATCCACTGTTCTTCACTGGGGAGGTCTGGGGGGGGGGAGGGCCTTGGGAAGCATGGGCCAAGGCTGCCTACCTGTTGCCATGGCTACCTTCCCCAGGGGTCCTCAATATGGAGACAATTAAGGCTGGCTGCCGGCTCTGACGGAGGTGTTGAAGGCCCACGGCACATCTCCTGTTCTTACCCATCCTGGCTGGAGCCATCTCCCGAAGCCCAAGGACCACATGGCAGCTCCCCCAGAAGTCAGGGCCCAGGGCCTGCAGGGCTAGGAGGAGACTGAAGGAGCCCAGACCTGGGGCGTGAGGGGCCCCATAGGGAGAGAGACCCAGGCCCAGAGGGACACTCAGCTAACCATTGGCTGTCAGGATCTCTCCTTCTGGCTCCATCTCTCTCTCACTCTTCTGTCTCTGTCTCTCACTCCCCTATCTCTCTCCTCTGGTGGTGTGCATCTCTATCTGTCTCCCCTGTCTCTCTCTCCCACTCTGACTCTCCCTCTCTCAGGACTGGAATTAGAAGATCTCATTTTCACTCTTTCCTTAGACATTTACTAGCTGGTGACCTTGGGTAAGTCCACCCTCCTGTGCCTCAGTTTCCTCATCTGTAAAAATGAAGGTGTTGAATTCCATGATGGCCTGCAAGGTCCTTTCCAACTCTGTGTTCCTGTGATTTGTTATCTGGGCCCCTCCAGCTGCCATTTTTGCTCACATTACAATGACTCCCACCCCGTCTGTGACTTCTCTTCACTCTACACTCTATACTGGGTCATCTCATCCCCTCTCATGGGTTCCATTCTCATCAGTATGCAGATGAGGCCCAGACCTATACATCCAGCCCTAACCTCTCTCCTGAGCTCCAGGCCTGCATTACTATCCACCTTTCAGACATTTCAAACTCAACATTCTCAAAATGGGGCTCCCTGACCTCCCTCAGTGGGCTCCGGTGGGCATGGTCACCTTACTGCTGGCCTCAAGCCTCCACTTTCCTTCACCCTACACGCCTAATCAGCTACCAAGTCCTGCCAACTCAACACTCACCAGACTCGATCCATTCATTCCCTTCTCTTCCCCCCCAAGGAAAACATCCTCATCCAAGCCCCCCTTGGACTGGTGAAGCAGCCCTTCATTGGTCTTCCTGCCTTAGGTCTCTCCCTGCCGAAGTTGTGTGTCCTAAGGAAATTCTGAGCACGTCTGTCGCTTCCACATCCACTGTGCTATTAAAAGGGCAGAAACTTGTTTCTCCAGAAATGCCTGCTTTACACAAGAGTTTCTTGGTCACACGCTTATGCAGGAAGTGGATCCATACATAGCTAAAAGGGTCGTCACACCTTAGAATATAAGAACTGGAAGGGTGGTAGAACAGGGAATGTCAGGGCTGGGAAGGGCCTGAGAACAGGAAGTGTCAGAGCTGCAGGAGCCTTAGAACAGGGGATGTCAAAGCTAGGAGGAGCCTTAGAAC